>NC_056728.1:1046484195-1046509195 GCF_019279795.1 Protopterus annectens | reverse complement strand
GTTTGATGTTATACTTCCATGAACAAACCAAATAATGAGGCAGTGTTTTCATTTAGCAATCATAGCTGAGGTTGAAAAGTAAAATAACTGGAATGTTTGCAGCTAAAAGAAGGACACTGATTTTTTGCATTTATCTTTCTGCATTTACAATGGTATGAATTAAGGAGTGACAGCTTATCAAAGAACATTTAAGTGTTTCGTTAGTTAGGTAAAGGATTAAAACTCACATAAAAAGCCCTCTATAAAGATTTTTTTTATCTCAGACAATCTTCCACTCTAATACTTATTCAAGTTTCTTACAAATGTTTATAAACTGTCATGCTATCTGATTATATATATATATATATATATATATATATATATATACATATATATATATATATATATATATATATATATATATATATATATACTTGATAGTCTCACCTTAAAATAACTCCTTTTCATTTCATTATATTTGAATGTTCTGAATATAAGACTATTGATTCTGGTTCCACACTGATGATCATCAACTCTGTAACCAATATTATTTTTAGAACTTCCTCTCTGGATAATTTATATGCCCATATTAAGTCACTTGTATGCAGTCTATAATGTACTGAGATTAATTTAATTTCCATCAGGTTATTACATGATTTATACTTAATTCTTATAGTGAGTTGTATATAAAATGTTTTTACCTTTTCTAATTCTTTTAACCCCAGACATAAGCACACAGAAGCTGGAACCATATTTTATTTCTGGCCTTAACACTGATTTATGCAATTGCTCTTATGGTAAGATGGCATTTCTTACTTATTTAATTCACATTAATGTTGAATGTTTAATGCATGCTATTCTGTTACACCCACACTGTATTCATCCACCTTTGATAATAATGTATCTTCTGTAACTAAAGGATATTGGTCATTGTCTGCACCCATATATAGTACTATACATTTCTTAATGTTAAACACTATCCAATTATCTACAGGCTAGAAGTAATGCTTATCTGTGCCAACCTGTAATCGTTTATTATCTTGCATTGTTGTTATCATTTCACCTCCTTCTGTATCATCCATATATTTCTGGATCCAACAGTTATCTACAACTGATATTGTTGTCAAAAATGTAGAAAATGTCACCAGAACCAAACCTCATGACCCACACGTATATCAAAGAGTTTAGACTCGTACCCCTGTATTTTAACTATCCAATTAATAACAAAACCATTTAAGTTCTATTCTTTCATCACTTGCAAATTAACATTCTGTGATATAATGGTGAAAGCCTTGTTGAGGTGCAGATATATAACATCTGGTGACACATTTGCAGAAATGCTTACTACCTCTGTCATATCTTGGATTTCCCATTACTTTCTGCTCCCATAATTATGATATCCGTAATATTTGCATTATAATTTATTGTACGTTTGAAGAAAATCTTATCTTTTACCTTCTGCTTTCTTTTCTCAACATTCTTTTATTTGATGCTGAAAGTATTCCAAACATTCTAATATTATAATCTGTTTGGTATCCCTACCTGTTTCAGAAAGTTGAAAAAAAATAGATGTCTACAGGTCCCAGACTTCAATGAAGACAAGATGGTTATATCTCATGTTGGAACTCTCCCCTCAAGGTAGAATATTTTCTGTCAGATTGTGATTTTATTTGTGTCATTTATCATTTAGCTGTAAAGGTAAGAAGGTAGTTTGGAAGGATTTTCTTATTGAGGTATGTCTTCCCTTTTGTGATGATTAAGGAGGAAAGGATGTGTTATGACATACTGTTTAGAATACCATTTGAAGATATGAACATCTCAGTGGTTGAATGGATTCCCTATTATGCCGTCACAGATGCAGGCTGTTGAATGCATCTTTATTGAACAGTAAAGTGCGAAAAGGCAAAATAGTGAAGCGGCATTTCAGCAAATTCTTTCCCTGGGAAAGAATTTGTTTGGCTGCTTTCGCTACTTTACCTTTTTGGCACTGTAATGTGATCTCAGAGTTGGTATATTTAAGTAGGGGGTGTGGGGGGATGATGCCCCCCCATGTTAAGTAATGTTTTACTGTTTGTTTTTATTTTTTTTTGTTTCAGAACAGCAATTGTTTTCTATTGGAAAATAATCGTTGTTCTGAAGTTTCGATGTTGTAAGCTTTTGCTTACATGGGGTCAGTTATCTGTCATTCGCTCTTCTGAGTGTGCAATATGGTAATATAGACCCGTTGAATGGATATTAAACATAGATAATCTCAGTATGTGAACTGCAAAATGAGATGATTTGATTGGTTCTTCATTTTATGAAGAAGCATTCTAAGCAATCTAAAGACCACATAAATAAGGCTTTTGCATGTATGTTGACTGAGGTCATTACTAAATTTAACTACTTCCATTTTAAAAGGAGATTTGCCTTTGAGTGATTAGGAGATTATATAAGGGTGCAAGGCTGTATACAATCTATATCAGTTCTGCACCTTTACAGTAGATGCTAGGGTTATGGATTAATGACAGTGACAATTTGATATTTCTTATAATCATATATTGTATCAGTTATTCAGGAAGGGTTACCACAAGGGGAAGCCTTAGCACAGCTATCTCCCCCCAATAGTAAACTTTTCTCATTCATTGACTACCCTACCAATGATGTTTCCTGACAGTGGTGGGTCTCAGCATATAGGGCGGTTATGCTACTAGAGATGCATAATAATGTAATTATCCAAATGAGTGACTTATGCTAATTAGCCCTGAGCTCTCCCCCAAAATTACAGTAACTCCAATTTACAGTATTGTGTAATTCATAGAATTGCTCAGCAGTGAAAAAGATGGCAGTCACCCATTCATTTATAGATAAGCAGTCATGGTGTAGGCAAGTTCAGCAAATATTAGGGGTTAAGGGTTGTGTTAATGTGGCTATGTGTAGGTGTATGTAAGTGTGTATTTCTGTGGGGGCATGAATGAAGGTGCAGAACTGAGTATTTGTATGTGTCTACCTGGGTGGTCACAAAGGGGGTTAGGTAGGGAACTGAGGGTCAAGATTTGTGTGTATATGTTGGTGTATGCATGTATTGTATATAGGTGAAGGGGTGAGTGTTTCTGTGACTGTGACTGTGATCAAATGTGGGGGATCTTGTCTGTGAATATATGTATTTGGGTGTGTCTGTGTGTCATGTGGGGCAGGTTTATCTCTTGATGTGGGTATGTATATATGTATGTATGCAGGTGTGTGGGTATGTGTGTGTGTGCATATGTATGTGTGTGTTGTTTGTGTGCACAGGTGCCTGAATGCATGTCTTTGAGAATTTAAGGGGATGTCTTAGTCAACATGATACAAGAACCACCAAAGAGAACACAACCTCTGAGAGGTCTAACAGCAGCAATGGGTAAGAAAGTGTAATTCAAAGACATACCAATGAGTTGATAAAGATACTTTTCATATTCTGGCCATAGCTGTGTCTGAAGTGCATTTTCTCACCATCACAGAAATCGGCCCACCTGTCAATAAATATATAAATATATATTCAAAATAGAAAGAAGATTAAGAAGGCAATTGCCTTTGGATGATCTAGTAGTGATTGAAGGGAAAAGGAGTGCAAATGGCAACAGAGATAAAAAAAAATGTCAAACTGAATGTAGAATTTCAGAGACTTGCAAAAAGAGATAAGGAGGCATATTTAAAAGGGCAGTGCAAAATGTCAAAATATGATAACACAATGGAAAAAAAAACAAGAGATCTATTCAAAACAGTTGGTGATATTAAGGGAAATGTCCATTTTAAAAATGTACATAACAAAAGACAAAGTTGCTAGGGCCTTAACAGATTTATAAGATATTAATGTGGCTGATCTATACAGACTATATGGCATGTTTTCTTCTGTAGAGCTAGACATCCTGGAGAGGTAAGTCAAATGGGCATTATGATGATTTGGTAATAACAAGGCTGAATAAAGTGATGGAATGACAGGTTTATTGTTTAAAAGTATGGAAATTATGTTTCAGTATTGCTTGGAAATTGCCAGCAAACTTGAAAAAAAAATGACAGTAGCCATTAGAGTGAAAAAAGCAATTTATATCCCAGTCTCAAAAAAGACAAAAACTAAAGATTGCACTGGACAATTGCATTTGTTTCAAATGCCAACAAGGAAATGGTCAAGATCCTACAAGCTAGTCTTTAACAATATATGGACTGAGAACTGAAAGATGTACAAGCTGGTTCTAGAAGGGGCAGAGACACCAGAGAACAAATTGCTGGATGATGGAGAATGCAAGGGAGCTACAGAACAATATTTATTTATGCTTTATTGACAACTCTAAAGATTTTGACAGTGTGGACCTTAACAAATTGTGGCAATGCCTTAGAGAATATTAACTTCTAGAAAAATCTTTATGAATAATATGAAGGAACAACATTGAATGTGAAATAACTGACTATATCAAGACTGACAAAGAAATGTGGCAGTGATGTATATTGTCACTCTGCGTATTCAGTGTAGATGCTAAATCTATTATGCAAATATCTAAATTAGATGAATCAGATGCTGGAATCAAAAGAGGTGGGAGAAGTCTTAACAACCTCAGATGTACAGATGATACCAGTCTGATGGCTTAAAGTGAGTATGGCTTGAAAAGCCTGTCGATAAAACTGAAAGTAGAAAGCTCAAAACATGGCTTGTTGTTCACCATATGAATAAATAAATAAATAAATAAATAAGCAAATAAATAAATGAATAACATTATGCAATGTTTCCTATTCAATAATAAAATTATGCCATTTTGCCTCATCAGTTCTTTACAAGTAAATGAGGAAGGAGTAGAGGCAGTGACTGATGATCTTTTCCTGAGTCAAAGATCTCTGCAGACTGTGATTACAATTGTTAACTTAAATTATGCCTGTTTTTTTTTTCAAAAATATTGTCTTATAGAACTTATAATACCGTTACATGGAACATGAGGAGCTGCATTTTCAAATTCATCTTAAACATATTCAGTCATTGTATCACATAGCTTATTACTACATACTACATACAACTGATTCCCACTAAACACACCACTGACTTCCTCTTCCATGACTGGTTACATATTAGCACAATAAAAAACTTGTAGTAACTTGATATGTTTAGCAACACTGAATGCGAATTAGCTTGTTAAGCATGTTGATGACACATGAATATCTTTTGATTGACATTACAATGTGTAGAAAATATACATGAACTTTAGTTGTCTGTCTTTTTACTTTATCTTGTGATACTGCTCCCCCACCTATGGATTTTTATTAAGCATCATTCTGATTGGGTCTCTGGACATCATTTCATTCTTCTGTCTAAAATTACATATAAGATGGATTATAAACTGCTTGCAAGAATATCAATCATCTCTTTAACAATTCTGTTTCATTAACTCCTTTCAGGATTACAGATTTTTTTCCTGACAGTTCAAGCAAGTTAGTTCTGCCATTCTACAGAGTGTATTTTCCACACCATAACAGATAGCTTATGAAAGTTCAAGAAAAAGAAGAAAAGAAGTTATGTACTCACCATAACATTCCATCTGTGGGGTCTATATATTTTCTTCGAAGAGGCGTTCCATCGAACGCTTCTTCATTGACCCCTAAACCGCAAATGTTTAAAACACCGAATGTCCACATCAGTGATTTCTTTCATTGAGAAAGAAATTGCTTGCCCTAGAAATACCAATACATCACCACAAATATTACATGTGCCCACCACACCCCCCCCAGCTAAATATACCAACTCCGAGATCACACTACGGAAGGGAAAATGGCAAAATGATGAGGATGGCTAAGTGATTTCTTTCCCAGGGAAAGAAACTGCTGATGTGGTCATTCGCTGTTTTCACAGTTCACAGTTGAAGGATCGATGAAGAGGCATTTGATGGAATGCCTCTTTGAGGAAATAATATAGACCCCCCATCTGTGTTGTCCATTTTCATTCTTCCTCAACTGATGCGTTTAGATCCAAACCCTCGTAGCTGACTTGGCTGTTGCTAAAGCTCATGTCAACCAAAAATTCTTGAGCTTCTCCCTACCCATAATGCTCCAGCCCCAAGTACCTTAGATTTTTTTTGCTGATTTTACTAGAAAGGAAATATTTGCAAACAAATAGGAATACAACTATATCTGGAGCTCAATATAAAGGACAGTAATGTCCATTAACCACTTATTCTTCCAGGAATGAAGATGGACAACACAGATCGAATGTTATGGTGAGTACATAACTTCTTTATCTGATGTTGTCAATTTTCATTCAATCCTCAACTGGTAAGACAGAGTCCCCAGCTACCTAAGATCCTGGGTGGACTCAAGGAAGGATATTCCTGAGCATAATTGAACCTAATGATGTTCTACCTCGGGAGTCCAAATCCAGTTTGTAGTAAGTAACAAAGGTATGGGGAGTGGCCCAAGTTGCTGCTGTGCAAATATCATCCTAGACAAAAAATTGAAGAAGATACCATGGAACTAATTGAATGGATTTTTAATGGTTTTGGTAAGGTAATGTTCAATTTATTATAAATAAATAAAATGCAGTCAATGAGCCATCTGGCTAAACTTATTTTGGCAACTGTCTTTCCCAATTTTGTTTCTGCAAATGAGAAAAACAATAGGTTATATTTTCTGATGTCTTTTGTTCTACTTAGATAAAAATGTAATGGCCTGTGAACATCCAATAAATGTAACATGTATTCGCACTTGTTAGCAAATTTAGGAAAGAATACTGTCAAATTAATGGACTGACACCACCTTAGGAAGAATGGATGCATTAGTTCATAATCTAACCCTATCCTTGTGAAAGTCAAGTATGGAGATTTTAAAGACAATGCTTGAATCTCAATAATTCGTCTGGGAGAAGTAATGGCTACCAGAAAAATTGTCTTCCAAGAAAGGCATTTAAGGTAATACTTAGTTGCTGGCTTGAATGGCGAATGAGTAAGAGCTTACAGTACCAGATTCAGGTCCCATGGGGAAGTAGGGTCTTTAAAAGGAGGTCTTAGAAGAAGAGTGCCTCACAAAAATGATTTGCAAAGCTTATGAGAAGCAACAAACAAACCCTCAAATTCAATGTGAAAATTCAGTATAGCTGCCAACTGAACTTTAACTGCTGAGGACCTAGCTATTTCTGTAAAAGGCATAGCCAAAAATCCCAGGATCTTGTGTATGGGAGCTGAAAAAGGATCAGCATTATTTTGGCAAGCCCAGTAAGCAATCTTTTTCATTTATTGGAGTAGAATTTTCATGTAGAGGCTTCATGGGAAGAAAAAAGTATATGTCAGATAGGAGAAGAGATCATGGGGTCTCTGACTATTAATGGAATTGGAGAAGGCAGGCCGTCAGCCTGAGGTTTGATATGTTTGGATGAAGCTTGCCTGTTGGATGAGACAGGAGGTTTCAAGTAAGATCAAGAATCTAAGGTTGGTAAAGTATATGTGGCCAAAGGAAGAGGAACCAAATCTGTCAAGGCTAGTAAAGTGCAATGAGGATGACTTTGGTCTTCAACATAACAGCATTCAGTAGGAATTTTAGAATACATGGGATTGGAGGATAAGCGTAAAGTATACCGTGGGGTCAATTATGAAGGAGAGCATCCCTCGGTAATTCTCCCTGTGAGGGATTAGGGCAAAGTAACTGCTACATTTATTGTTTAGGGAGTAAGCAAAAAGATCACACCAAGACTGGCACCACTGATGGAAAATCATTTCTGCTATATTCTTGTTGAGAGACCACTCATTGGGTAGAAGAATGAACCTGCTCAGCATATCTGCTATCACATTGGACTTCCCTAGAATGTGCATTGCTATGAGAAAGCAGTTGGATGAGATCATCCATTGTCACATTCAGAGCACTTCTCGACACAATGGATAAGATCCAGTTTCTCCTTGTTTGTTGATGTACCAAACTACTGACATATTGTCCATTTGAATTGCAATCATCCCCAAATGAAGAGCATTTTGAAGGGCCTTCCACACTAAAAGCACAGCTCTCATTTCCAGGACATTGATATGCAAGTTGGCCTCTTCAGGAGACCAAGTGCCTTGGACTGTTTTCCCCAGAAAATGCCCCCATCCTACTTCAACTTTTAAGCATCTGTGGTCACTATGGCCTTGGGCTGAGGGGAAATGAATAGACAACTTTGTAAAACCTGGTCTGAATGAATCTTCCATTTGAGGTCCCCCTACATGTGTGGATGATTCGTATTGGGGTTAACATGGGTTGGTAAAACACTGTCTATTGTGTTGCTAGTATCCACTGAAGGATCCTCATGTGAAATCTGGCTAAAGGTACTAGTGTTATTGCCACTAACATTGATTCTAGAACTTAAAGGACCAAGTGGGCTGCAATCCTGGCACTGCAGATTATTTTTCTGACCTGTGACCTTACAGTCTGAACCCTTAAAAGGGGTAGTGAGGTTATCGCTGACTTTGTGTTGAACACTGTTCGTATAAACTCCAAATTTTGGGTTTCAGTTGAGGCGTCACATAGATTATGGTTATTACCAAATAAGAGCATGTCCAGAGAACCTGATATCTTGCCCTTGTTAATTGATGCCTGGAGGCAGTAATGAACCAGTTGTCTAGACACCCAAAATCCTTGCAGTCCCAAGTGAGCTGTTACTACTGCCATACATTTGGTAAACACCCTGTGGGCTGTGGTAAGACCAAACAGCAGAACTCTGAACTGGTAGTGACTGTCTCCCAGTTGGAAGCATAAATACGTTCTGGATCACCTGTTCATCTTTATATGATAGTACACATCCTGAAGGTCTATTGAGCACATCCAGTTATCTTTGCCCAGAAAAAGGAGAATGGACTAAACCATGACCATCTGGAACTTGAAGCATTAAACTGACTTGCTCAAGTTGCTGAGATCAGAAATTGGTCTCCAGTCCCTTATTTTCTTTGGCACTAAAAAGAATCTTGAGTAAGTTATGGATTCTAACTGTTCTTGTGGGACCTCTTGGATGACTCTTTTTTTCTAGAAGCTTTTGTACCTTAATTGCTGCTTGTTCCCTCTGACTGGGTGGTAAATTGGGGATTTTTTTTAACTGGAAGAGGAAGGGAAATGGTATTATATAACCTCTGAAAATAATCCTCTGCACCCAAGAATCTGTTGTTATTTCTAATCAGACTCTCTGGTGTATGGATAGTTAACCCCTGATTGACTCCAGAGAAGGGCAATTGGGCCTCCTTTCATGAACACTGGAAGGGTCTGTCAAAGAACAAATCTCCGGACCCCTGGTTTGGTGGGCCACCTCTGCCATGGGGGCAGCATCTACTATTGGAGCTCCCCTCTACCCCTGTGGGAACATCTTCCATTTGTGTCCTGGAAAGGCCCTTGGGACTTTTTGAACCACATCTTTTCACTACCTCATTGATTCCTGGAAAATGCTCTTTGAGGTGTCAAAAACATACATACACAGCAGAAAGGGTCTTTCCATCCTTCTCATGCCTGAATAATGTGTCTTTCACTTTTGGGTCAAAGATGTGCCATCAAAATGAGCATGGATGAACAAGGAATTGAAGGGTTCCACAAACTTCAAGAGTGCATCCAGGCATGCCTCATGATGGAAATGCCAGATCCTGCTGCACTCCGGTTTCTTTGGCTATATGCAAAATGAGTCTCATGGACAAATTGGAAATAGATTGCAGGGTAGCTATCTGAGTAATGACAGTAAATTGTACTTCCTCAGAAACAGATCCTGAGAGGGTATTTGAAAGCATCTTAATCAAATCTCTCTGTAACCTTGTGAAATGTGCCAAATAATTAAGTGACCTTAAGATGAAGGTTACTAAAGCATAGACATGCTTCCCAAACCTGTCCATCACCTGAGACTCCATGTTGAGGGGATGAACAGTGGAACTCTCCCCTGCAAGTTACTTTTCAGTGGCCGCCACCACAACCATGGCATCAACTGGAACTCCTTTTCTCCAAAACTGTCTGTCCTCCGGTGGCGCCATAATTTTGTCAGGTCTCCAAGATATTGGTTCACTTGTGTTGATATCCTTCCATGCTCACTGAAAAATCAACTCAATGAGCTCATTGGTGGGTGGAGTCAACTAGGAGGTAGACGGGCCAGTGCTGAACATCTCCATGAGTACAGACTCCTCGGATTAAGGTTTGCTGGACATCCAGCTACCCCACTGTTTTAAGATTTCAAGTATTTCTCCAAATGAGACATCTTCAGGAGGTGACTGTGGGGACCCTTCACCCTCATTAAAATCTGTATCTTCAGTGATAGACTCCTCTGGGGAGTCCAATTGCTTCCTCTTGCACATCTTCTTCTTATAGACCTCCTCAGTGGGATGCACTGGGGAAGTATCAGAAGAAATCAGTACACCATTTGGGAAGCCTGGGGTTTCAGTACTGACCATCCCTGTGGAAATGGGAGTTGAGACTCTGAGCACAGAGATATCAAGACTGTAGACTGAGGATTCAAGGCGGTAGGAACCATCTGTGTTGCTAATACAGACAATGCTCTATCCATATCCTCAAAGGCAGACCTCAACAGAGAGGAAGAGTACCTTGGATCCAAAAAGGCAAGGTTCTGGACTGTTATCCCTCCCTGCTCCTTAGACAATCCCTCTGAGGCAGAAACCAGGGCTGAGCTAACCCATACTAAGGGTCCAAGGCACAGAGATGGCTCCAACAACTTCAGAGTCAACTCCAACACTTCTGATACAACAGGGAAGTCTCAGCTTTAAGAGCTCTCTGGATCCAACTGAACTAAAATGCTCAGAGCAAACTTTAGATCTGAGGATAAATGTATCCTCGGATCTTGTTAGATGGAGCCGGATGGCTTAGATCCAAGGATGCTGTGACAGTAGAATGAGTCAGAGGAGGAACTGGAAGAGGGTGTGTGACAGAAGATTGGACCTCCTGAACTGAAGGGGTAGGAGCCAAAAGGGCACCCATCAGAGTCTGTGCTGAGAGAATTCTTATCACCACTCTCTCCACATCTTCTTCTGTTAAGCACCTGGAAGAGTGAGTGAAAAATCCAGAAGGGGATCTAGATCTCTCCATAAATGCAGAGAGAATCCAGGAGGAAACTTGATCTAATGAAGGGGAATATCTAGTCCTTGGAAGGTAAATAATACCGGATGGAGTAGCTAGATTAGTTGATGTATGCATCTGATCTGAAGAAGTATGATCCAATATTTCTTTTTTCTTTTGCTCTGGATCTGATGTTGAAGTTGAATCTGATAAATCCCTTTTTGTGTGCTTCAGATCCGAGGCTGAGGTCAGATTCAAAAATGTTGACTTTTTCCTTTAGTATCCAAAGGAGAACCTGGATCAGAAGGAGGCCTTTTTCTAGGTTGCTCCAAAGCCTTAGCAGAAGAAGTAGAAGGGCTCAGAGAAGGAGATTTAGGGCTCTTAGATTTCTTACGGGAAATAGCTTCAGGTATCTCCAGATAAAGCCTCTCCAAAAGAAAAAGGAAGAATGCCTTTTAAAATCAATTTATGTTTTCTTTTTACCCAGGCTCTAGGGTTAAACCTGTGACAATTAGAGCATTCTTCTTGTAAATGGAGAGGTCCCAGGCAATACATACATAAAGTGTGAGCATCCGATAACAGAATATTGTGCCAGAACTTAAAACATTTTTTTAATCCAGCTGGACTCTTTTCCTTCTCTGCCATGGCAGGAAACAACAGTGAAGAAACAAGCAGACTCTAATAAGAATATTCAATAGTAGAGCATAAAGATATATATACTTTTATTATTATTATTATTATTATTATTATTATTATTATTATTATTATTATTATTATTATTTTATGAAAAGGCTAGATAGAAAAAGAAAGTACCAGCAATGGTAATAAGAAAACTACACAGAGTGTAGAGAAAGGGAAAGAATACTGACAATAGTACTCAAAGGTGCAAATTTGTACGGAAAAAAGAAAAAAAGGGACAGAAATGCTTTTTAACTAGAAAAACAGTAATAAGGTAGGCAATTGGGTAAGACATTAAATAATACAAACAATATGACAGGTTTCACTAAGAAAACAGAAAAATTTCACAAATTAAAGACTTATCTGCTCAAGAGTAATAATCACCATGTCTTTTGCATAGAGCAGCAAACAAGATCTCAGGTACTTGGGTAAGGGAGATGCTCGAGAGTTTTTGGTTGCACAAGCTATAGCAATGGCTAAGTCAAATCTGAGGAATCAGATCCAAACCCATCAATTGAGGACAGAATGAAAATTGACAACATCAGATCAGTTGTTAGCCATATAAGACCATCCTTATCCAAGTTTTTTTTTCAAATGGGGTATACCTAATAACCAGAAACCTCTATTAGTCTTATCTGGTTGCACAATGAACCACATCAATTATTATATCCCACATTGGTCTGGTGTTGAGACAGTCCCACACCATTTACTTATATTCTGCTTCATAGGCATTACACTACCAGGACAGTCCACCTATGTTCTCTTACACATTTTTTAAGGAAAATATTGCCACATATGAATAAGTTTAAACATGGTGAATTGTAACTTGTATATTATTGTGGTAATGATATTCTATAAAGTTGTCCTTTTTTTCTACTGTGTTGGTTAGCACTGTATTCTGTTTCACATATACTACAGTATTTCAGTTATCCAATACACATAGTTTATTGTGATAAAAAAGCATAAGTTTCAGTCCTCCTCAACATCTGTCCTCCGATATATAGTCTTGGTATTAAGCATTGCCTTATCTGCTCATTTTCAAGATAACCCTAATATGCAGCTATTACTGACATCTGAGTCTGTCTTGCTTTGTATCATTCATTAGAAAATTAAAGTGCAAACTAGTACTGCTAGTGACATTCCACATCATTCACCAGGAATTATCTACCTTCTTCAGCCCACTCTGATCAATTTTAATATTTGGAGTTTCCCATATCCTCTTCCAACGCTACCTGTCATCTCACATACTTTCCATTTCCATACCTTATCCTCTATCCATCTTTCCCATCCTCCCAGGTTCCATAGTTTCACATCCTGTGAATGTGAGTTCTTCATCTTTTAGTAAAAGGCTTTCAAATATTTCCTAAATTGGTCTCAGCTGCCATTTAACTGCTGTTTTGTGGTATAAATCTGGCAGGCCTACTCTTCCATTTTGAAATGAGAGTATGAGCATTTTTCTCTGTATTTTGAGGGTTCCCATTCAGAAGCCTGAAACATCATAAGCCTGAAAATCAAAATCCTGAAACCAAAAGCCTGAAAATTCAGAATCCTGAAAACTCAAAATCCTGAAAGCCCAAAATCCTGAAAGACCAAAATCCTGAAACTCAAAATCCTGAAAACACAAATAATGCTAATATGTCACTATAAAGACACTAATATCTACCAACTGACACTGACCCTAACCCTAACCCTAAGGTCCGTCACTATCGCACACTCACCTGACCCGCGCCCTAACCCTAACTCACTTAAACCACCCCTAACCCCAATATTTGTCACTATTGCATACATGCCTAACCTGCGCCCTAACCCTAACTCACTTAAACCGCCCCTAACCCTAACATAAAACCAACCGCACACTTACCTGACCCCAATGCATGACCTAACACCACAGGGCTAACAATAGCAAAGCCACAATGACATCAGTATGCCTATTTTGTGTTTTCAGGATTTTGAGTTTCAGGATTTTGGTCTTTCAGGATTTTGGGCTTTCAGGATTTTGAGTTTTCAGGATTCTGAATTTTCAGGCTTTTGGTTTCAGGATTTTGATTTTCAGGCTTATGATGTTTCAGGCTTCTGAATGGGAACCATTTTGAGATATGCATAATCCCAGATAAAGTCTGAGGCTAACTTTTGGAATATACCAACTATGCAACTTGTGCAGTTGTGCAGACAGAAATAATATCTTGTAAATAATAAATATGTTAATAATTTGGTCTCCAGGGAAAAAAGGAAATGAATGCATTTTCCATTCCTTTATCTTGTTTTTTCATTTCTTTGCATAGGGGTTTGATACTCATATAGAGTATATTTTGGGATCCTTTGTCTTTATTATTCCCAAATACTTGCAATTGCTTTTCATGCTATTTTTATCCCCCTCCACTATTTTTTCTCCAGTATATTCTTTGCCTGCGTTGACAGGGAACATATCTGTGTTTTTCCACATTATTTGTTCAACCTGAGATCCCTTCTAGATGTTTTAGAGCATCCAGTGATACTGATACATTCTGCTCTGGGTTAGTTATCCATAAAACTCAGTAATCTACAAACCAAGCAGATGTTAATGGATTGCTGTTACTTACTAGCATTCCTAAGGAGGTTGTATAAAAGACTTTGTGGCTAGTAGAAACAATAATGGTAAAAGTGAAAATATGCCAGCTTTCTGGAAGGAAATGTATTGTAAATCCAGCTGGGATTTTAAAGATCTCATAACATTTTAATAATCCTCATAAAACACTTATCCAACCAGTCATCATGTCATGATATATTACCCCTACTTCCATAACTTTGACGCCAACAAACCACCAGCACAACACCCTAGTAACAAAACCAAACCCATTCTCCAGTTCACCACTGTCAGGCTCATTCTTCTATACCATTACTAAGATTCAGAAACATTTTTCCCCTCTACCTAAAAATACCAAAGATCTCCTTCAGGCTATCCTCCATAATTTTTATACTCCTTCTGAAGAGTAGTATTGAACCCAACCCAGGCCCAACAACTCCCTTTCCTCAGCATCAGAACTACTCTCTTTCTGCAATTTATTATGCCCTCCACAATCCACATAGCATCATAATCAAGATAGACCACATAGGGTCATAGGTTCATAGGTAAGTACTAGGCTATCTGCCCAAGGGCATTTATAAGCCTAGCCAGAATGTGTTGGCTTTTTCCACCCTCTTAGATTAATTCCCTGTGCCACTGTCCAGCAGAGCCACCCGGGGTAAATTTTCTGTTTCCCATCCACCCGTCAAGGTTTCTCTTGAAGAGTGTTAGTGAGGGGCTCTGCATGATGTATATTGGAATCCTGTTTCAAAGCATGGGGAGCCTCTGGGAAAGGAATCTATCCCTCCAGCATGTCCTATTTATCGTTGTGGTGAGGTTTATACTAATAGAGCATGTGGCTCTCTGGGATTTGTTTTTTTTTTAGGTGGAGCATGTCCATCAATTATGGGTTGGTCATTGAGCATATTCTAACAATTTCCTCTTTTTTATTTTAAACCAGGGAAATAAATTCAGCATTATTTGATAATACTTTTTCATTATGACAATTAACAACAATAACTTGACTAGCTTTTGCTAAGCAGATTTTAATACATGTAAATAATCTGCAACCAAGCATTACAATAACAATAAAAGAAATTAAAAATACAGTGATTTTTCCTGTCCATCCTGTAAATAGATTACTAAACCATTCACTCCAAGCATCATTTCAGTTTTTTCTAGTATGTTGAGACACTTGTGCAATCACTTCTAAATGTGCTTTTACAGATTCTGTTTTGTCTGGAATAAATGTACAATATTGTTCTCCTATTAAAGCACATGTACCCCCTTGGGATGCTAATATGTAATCTTTATTTATGTATTTATTTATTTATTTATTTATATTTGTTGACCTGGAATATCCGACTGGACATAGGTCCATTTTCAGTGGAGGCTCGGGGAGAAAAGCTCCACAGTTAAAATAAACAGACAGTAGTTACTTTGGATTACATAGCGATTAACAATTTACATAGCAATTTACAACATATTTACAGATGAAGAACATAGTTTATCAGTAGACAACTAGAATCTTTATCTGTGAAGTACATAACAGACATTAACAAATGTTAAAATAAGAAGTTCCTGCTGTATAAGTACTAGGCTTATGAGCATCTGAGCTTGCTATAATCAAGGTAGTTAATGGAGTGAAAAGAACGGTAGTGTTTCGATGAGATGGGTGATATTAGAGTGGGAGTGGCAAGGGCATCACCAGCATGTTTTTAGGTGCACTTTTAGTAAAGTTTTGAAGTGGGTGCATGATGGTACGGAGGTAATTGTGGGTGGGAGGGAGTTCCATAATTTGGCTATGGTGCAAGAGAATAGTGCTTCACCAGCAGAGTTATTGGCTTTAGTGATCTGCAAGTGATTTTTGTTGCTGGATCTTAGTGGTCTGGTGATGCGATAGGGTTGGAGTAGATTCTGGAGGGATGGGACATTTAGTGGATGGTTTACTAGTTTATGGGCGAGTGAGAGTTGATACCATTGAAGGAGGTGAGGGAGTTCAAGCCAGCCCAGTTCAGCAAGTGAGAGACAGTGGTGACTACGGTAGGATGCCCCTGTGGTGAATTTGGCAATTTTGTTGTAGCGAGTCTCTAGCTTGTTTAGATCGCATTGCCTTAGGTTGGTATATATTGGAGAGGCATAAAGTAGGGTGGAGATAAGGTGGGAATTTGTTATTGAAATCTTTGCTGCTTTGGTGAGAAGATGCTTATTTCTGTATAACACTCCTAGTTTTTTGTGGACTTTGTTTATGGTCATGGATATGTGAATGTCAAATTTTAGTTTATTGTCTATTTCCACTCCTAGCAATTTGGTCTGTTCAGTTGGGTATATAGTGGTGTTGTCTTTTGCTGTGATGTTAAAGTGAGAGTTGTTTTGAGTATGTTTGGTGGGTTGGAAGATGAGTAATTTAGTTTTGTTTGGGTTGTGTATTAATTGGGCATCGGATAACCAAGTTTCAACAGAGGAAAAGGCTTCCTGTGTGACTTTTGCCATTCGATTTTGCAAAACCATAGTTCATATAGCTGTCATTTCAACAGTAATGTCAAGGACTGCATAAAAAGTGGCATTTGCCAATAACACAACTAGTTTAGATAGTTTTCTCAGCTCCCAGATGACTTTTGCAGCCCTGTACCATGGGAAATACCTGCTCCAGAGATTATATAATATCCTAAATCTATATCTTTTAATTTAATGTAATCAAGATTTTGATTATATATACATGATGTATCTAAGGTGTCTACTGGATTTTCTGGACTTTCAGTCACAGGGAATATATCCCTTTTTTTTTTTGCATTTCTAATGCTTCCTTTTGGTAACTCTTTTACATAATGCATTGCTGGTAACACTAATCCTATATAACAGGTGCCATCCCATCCCTTTGGTAACCATTTATAAGCGTATTTACCACAGATGTAATATAACCCATCTGATAGAGCAACACTGTTATTTACCAGACTGCCATTTACTTGCCCCATAGTAGGAGTTTTATCATGTGCAACTGTAGTTTTTATATGTTTTACTTCACCAACATATAATATTGGTTTTACACTCATTTTTATCATTTTGTGAAAAATGAAGTACTGCTGTGTCACTTAATATTAACTGACTCTTAACTGGTATTAAAATAGGAAAACCGTGAGAAAATACTCCACATACTGGTATGTGGTTGTGAAAATTTATCATTTCAATTGTTTGAATACAATTGCTATTACCCACTGGAACAGTTCCATTTTGTTGAAAACGTGATCCCCTGCACTAGTGCAGATAACTGTACTATTGATTTACATAATTGTACATTTATGACTTGATCTCCTTTTTCATTTATTAATACCCTCCAACTACTAAGAGAATTTAGTGGAATCTGTATTAGAGGCATTACCCCTGTTATTTTTGGTATTAAACTACATACCCAACAATTAGAAACATTCATGCTTTTTGCATACCAACATTGCCTTGCCAAAAAAAAGTGTTAAAAGATGGTGACCAATCATGCTAATTTTTCCACATTTCTTTACTCTCTCTCTCTCTCATATGTAATTTTACAATTTGATTAACAGGCTGTAAGTATAATTTAATACTAAGAAATACAATAATAGTTAGTATGATAGCTATTATCAATTTTAAAAAAACATCATTTAAATAGAAATTCCATTGTTGGATCATTTTGCCTTTGGTCATCCAAAACTGGATTTCCAAAAGGATGCACTTTAAACCATGTCAATTTCATTATGGTTTTCTCTGATGGAAACCTACAAGAGAATGCATTTAATCAGATTTACATTACTCACTATTTTTGATCATTCTTAGTTGATCTTTATCTACCAACATTGCTCTGTTTTTCTTTTTTCCTTTGATTTTGTACACTAATGGTCCAATTTGTTCCACTACTTCAAAAGGGTCTTGCCAATTGCTAGCCCATAGTCCTTCCATTTGGAATAGGTTCATAGGTTCATAGGTTCATACTAGGCTATCTGCCCAAGGGCATTTATAAGCCTAGCCCATAGTTATGTGGCTTTCGCCACCCCTTAGTTTGAATAAAAACTATGCCTATCATTTTTCTGTGCCTCTGTCAAGCAGTGACACTGAAGTAATCCATGGGGTATATCTGCGATCTCCCATCCATTGGTCAAGATTCCTCTTGAACAAGGCCAGCGAGGTGCTCTGCCTCACATGTACCGGGATTTTGTTCCACAGCATAGGGAGTCTCTGGGTGATGAATCTGTCCCTCCAGCACGTTCTATTTATAACCGTGTCAAGGTTTAAGTCTCCGCCTTGTGGTTCTGAGGGATCTAGATTTTTGAGGTGAAGCATATTCATCAAATCTGGGTTTGACATGGCCTTATATGTCAGGCACAGGTCACCTCTGAGCAAGCGGTATGAGACTGAGTAGAGCTGGAGTTCTTTCAGTCGGGCAGCATAAGACATATTTTTGAGACCCTTTATCCTTTTGGTGAGGAACTTTTGGGGCCTTTCAAGCTGCAGCAGGTGTCTGGTCAGATACATTCCAAATGGGGCATTGTACTCAATCATAGGTCTAATGAGTGATAAGTACAGGGGGACGATGACCTCCCTTGATCTAGATGTGAATCCCTTCATGATCAGGTGGGCGATATAGAAGGTTTTCCTAACTACTTTAGCAACATGAGTGTCAAACGAAAGGCTACTGTCAACTTGGGTCCCCAGATCCCTGATGACTTTTTCTGTGCTCAGTGGATTGCCACCTATATGGTAGCTAGGGGTAACCTTGTTTTTCCCGAAGGGTATGACAATGCATTTCTTGGCGTTTAAGTTCAGGCCATGGCTCTGGCACCAGTTATCCGTTTCTGTGAGGCCCTTCTGGAGGATATCTGTGTCAGATGTGTTTTCGACTATAGCGCCCAGTTTGCAGTCATCTGCAAACTTTGTCAGCCATAACCCTCCTGTGTTTGCTTGTACTTCAGAAAAGTAGATGCCGAACAAGAGTGGACCCAGGACTGACCCCTGTGGGACACCACTTGTGACAGGCTTTGAGTCTGACATGGCTCCAGCAACTCTGACCCTGTGGGTTCTGTCACTTAGCCAGTTTGCAACCCATCTTGTGATGTATGGGTTTACATTCAAGCTGATGAGTTTTTCGATGATACCTGAGTGGGGTATTGTGTCGAAGGCCTTTGCCAGGTCGAGGTAGGCTGTATGGACTGCCTTTCCCTCATCAATGGCCTTGGTGACTGTCTCGAAAAAGTCAACCAAGTTTAAGAGGCAGGATCTGCCTTTGACAAAGCCAAACTGGGTTGGATCCAAAGTCTGCAAGTTCCCTATGTCTTTATTTATGAGTTGCATTATGATCCTCTCCATGGCTTTGCAGATAAGGCTTGTCAAGCTAATGTGGTGGTACTTTCCAGGGTCTGTGGAGGCACCGCCCTTATGAAGTGGGACCACAGTTGCCGTGCGCCACTCCTTGGGTACGTATCCTGAGGTGAGGCTAAGATTAAACAGCTGTCCTAACTGTGGGTTTAATTCCTCATTGAGTTCATGAAGCACACAGCCGGGGACACCATCCGGTCCCATGGATGCTGTGTTTTTTGCCTTAGTGAGGGCAGTTCTCACCTAGGCGTTGGAGATGTTTGGGGGGCTACAATCCTCTGGAATAGATATCTCTCCTTTTCGGGGCGAGGGGAGAAGTTTGCACTGAACCTGTCAGCCAGTATGTTAGCAATGTGTGTAGGTTCAGTAATTTTCACATCATTTTGAACTAATTCTGAGCATATCTGGGAGTTTCCTCCTATGTTTCTAACATAGCTAAAGAAGGCCTTATGATTGTCTTTAGAGTCCTTGGCGATTTTTCTCTCAAAATTTGCCTTGGATGATTTTATGAGAGCTCTTAGTTTTTTACTTATAATGATCAAAGGTGTCTTACCTTTCAAGGATTTTGCTCTATCTTGTAGTAGCTTCCCCCTTTTGTTGTAGAGCTTGTTTATGGCTGGGGTCCACCAGACTGGACGCTTGCCTTTGGTACAGAGAGTCTTAGTTTTGTTTGGGATTGCCTGATCCATGCAGTCCTGTAGGTGCTGGTAGAAGGCATTTGTAAGTGATTCAGCGGTTTGAGTAATGTTTACCACTGGCTCAGGGGCCTTAAAGGAGACCACACTAGTTTTTAGAAGTATGAAATAGGCTTTTGAGAAGTTTTTCACTGTGGTCTTTTTTGTTTCAGGTGGGGGCGGGATGAGGACCTCCAGAGAGATTAGTTTATGATCTGATCTCACCAGTGAGGGGTATACTTCCGGTGTTGAACATTTTGATCCCATGTTCGTGATGATGAGATCAAGTATGTTTTCTCCTCTTGTGGGGATGGTGACTAGTTGTTCCATGGCATTTGAGTTTATGAACTCCAGGAATCTTAGGGTTGGAGTGTTCGGGCTTGAGTAATGTTCCCAGTCTATATTAGGGTAGTTGAAGTCACCTAGTATGATGGTGTTTGGAGATACATTTATCCCCTCCAATGTTTTCAGGAAGGCCATGTGAGGTTCCTGAGTTTGAGAGGGTGGCCTGTAACATGCTACAAATTGCAGAGCAGTCTTGCCTATGGTTAATTGCACCTGGATGGTCTCCGATGCATCGTGCGTTGCCACCAACCTTGAGGTGTGGGTGTCCTTTATGAATATGGACACCCCCCTCCTTTCTTGGTGTTGTCCGGATTTTGGGGCGGAACGCATGATATGAGGTGAAACCTGTTAGTGCTGGGGTGCTCTCAGGAGCCTTGAACCAGGTTTCTGTCACAGCACAGACATCGATGTTCTCCATATTGAGAAGGGCCTCGAGTGCGTGCATCTTGAGAGTGAGACTTCTGGCATTGAGCAGCATTACCCTTAGTTTTTCCTTTTTGGTGTTCTAGGGTGGTAGGTTTAGAATTTGAGCCTTGCCTAAAAAGGCACTATGGGGTGGCAAGAGCCTTTGCCAATATCCAGAAGCCCAGGGTGACAGGTGCAAGCCGTCCCTTGAAGCAGCGTGGCTTGTCCAGCATGTCATCCCAGGCAGACAGACATTGGATCCCTTTGAATGACACCAGAATTTAAGCCAATTATTAAAGCTGATCATCTTATCACTGTATTGTGGCATCATTCTAGGTGAAGGTAGGATACTGCTCAAGGTCAGGGTCATACCTGCCTGGGCTACATAATCAGAGAGCTCCTCGATGTCCCTTTTCATGTAGTCCAAGGAGGTACATCTCAGGTCGTTGACACCAGCGTGGACAATGACTGAGTCATACTTGTACCTGCTGTTGAGAGACCTGAGTGCTTGCGTTATGTGGCGGATTCTAGTGCCTGACAGGCAGCTTACTGTGACCTTCTCCTTACTCAGTCTGGTGAGCGGGACGTCAGTGTGTCTGACTATGGAATCACCAATGACAAGTGTGTCTGGCATTTTGTTTGGCCTTAAGGGCTGTGACTGTTTGACACTCTGACTGTGTGGTCTATGTGTTGCATGTGTTGGGTCATGAGGTGGTAGTTGTTTGGGTGTCTGCTTTGGTGGCCTCTGCTGTTTTGGTAAATTTTTGATCAGAGCCTCTGAGTATGTCTTTGTGTGAGTATGTGTATGATTTGAAGTTGTGATGGTACTATGTGTGACTGGGTATGTATTGTGTGTGGTTACCTTCTCCTCCTGTCTGGTCTTGCCAGTCCTATGTTGAGAGAGCTCAGCCTCCAGTTTGGCCGTATAGTTGCATCTCTGCATGTATTTGTGTTTTGTGGGAGAAGGAGAGGATTGTCTGTGTACATGAGGCAATTGTAACATTGCCTCAATATTCCCAGGTTCACCAGTTGAGCTGGAGAGGACACTAGCAACTGATCCCTCGACATACTAGAAGTAGTAGATAAAGAGACTTTCAAAGGACTCCGGGGGAAGTGGGTTTTAGGCTGGTGGGGTACTATCTATAATAAGAGTGCTTTATCAAGGTGCAAGTACTGTAGGAGTAAGTGCTAGGCTTTACAGATAGAGAGTAGTCTACTTGGGAATCAAGTAGAGATGAACTTTTCAGTTATAGGATATGCTGGTTAGATCAGCAGTACAGCTCGAGGAAGGTAGTTCTAAGGGAAAATTTGATAGTTTAACCTTGTTTAACCACCGCTGCTCTTGTGTGCAACAGTGGCAACTCCGCGCTAAATCGCGCTAACGCACGTTTAGCGTGTTTTATAGCAGGGGGCTGAAGGGAGCTAGGAATTGGCCCAAAACAACCAATGGACTACTAGTTTCTGGCTGAAACTTCACCAAATCGGACAAAAAGGCCGGTCAGTGCTTCCCACTCCCACTGGTAAGCAAAGAAACTTCCCTCCTTCCTAATAAGGCAATGGATCAGTAACAGGAACTAAAAACAAAGCCCAGGGATTAGCAACTCTGAAACTGGACTACTCTAGTTCAGTAAGGCGGGAAAACAAGAGATTTTTTGTTTTATTACAGAGATAAGGAAAAAAAACAGACAGTAAATGCTATAAATGCTGTAAATCGGCTAGCACTTTAGTGTGTAGCCTACAGAAACAATTTGCAACAATTAGTAACTTAAAGTGCAATAAACAGTGTAAAATGCAGAAATCACTTAAAGTAGCAGTAAAACAGGCGAAATGCAGTCGCTAGCTTAATAACAGTGGGAAAGCCACAAAAAATACTTATATCTGGTAGAAAGTCACTCCTTTAGCTCTCTGCTGCTTGGATCACTCTGCAGGCCACCACGAGGATCTGTGCTGAGTTGGTACAAGCTGGAAAACGCGTGTTTAGCATGTTTTATAGCAGGGGGCTGAAAGGAGCTAGGAATTGGCCCAAAACAACCAATGGACTACTAGTTTCTGGCTGAAACTTCACGAATTCGGACAAAAAGGCCGCTCAGTGCTTCCCACTCCCACTGGTAAGCAAAGAAACTTCCCTCCTTCCTAATAAGGCAATGGATCAGTAACAGGAACTAAAAACAAAGCCCAGGGATCAGCAACTCTGAAACTGGACTACTCTAGTTCAGTAAGGTGGGAAAACAAGAGATTTTTTTTTTTTTTTTTTTTTTTTTTACAGAGACAAGGAAAAAAACAGACAGTAAATGCTTTAAATGCTTTTAAGCGGCTAGCACACTTGAGTGTGTTAGCCTACAGGTAAAATTAAGCAACACATAACTTTTTAAGAGTGCAAAACAGTTAATCAACACAAAAACAGTTTAAATAGAATGCAGAGCTGTATAAACAGGCTAAGATGCAGTCGCTAAGCAGTAAATATTCAAAAAGCCAGAAAAAAATACTTAAATCAGTTATAGCAAATACAGTTATAACAAATGCTCTGAAATATACTGTATATTTCCAATATGTTTGAGAAGGACAGTCAGAACACAAGAAGGTTCAGGCGAAAAAGAAAAAAAAGTTTTGTTTTACTTTTTGAAAAGGGAAAAAGGAGGAACAGAAGGCCTTATCAAATGTTCTCTCTGTATTAAGCAGAATGAGCTAATGACACTAGACTGGGAGGTGTGTCACAGTAGGGGCGGGCAACTGCAAAGCCACCAAGTATAAGAGCAAGACACCAACAGGGAGGGAGGGTGGGACAACATAAAAGCACTACAGAGTCAAATGAAAGTTTTTAAACAGATAAGGATTTGTGAAGATTCTGAATAGACAAAGTGCTTTATATATATTACATTATGAAAACAGTAATCTGTAAAAATAATCAAAAGATACTTATATTTTGTAGCTCAGTTGCGGTCAAACAACTTCTCCAGCCTGCACTGTGTGCAAATACAGAGACCTACCAAAGTTAGGGAAGACAAGAACAACAACTTTTTTTTTTTACAAGAACACATAAAGAACCAGCCCCCACTAGACAAGAGATAATTACACAGAGTAAATGTTTCAGTTTATACAATAGCCTAAGACAGCAAAGCACTACAGAGTCAAATGAAAGTTTTTAAACAGATAAGGATTTGTGAAGATTCTGAATAGACAAAGTGCTTTATATATATTAAATTATAAAAACAGTAATCTGTAAAAATAATCAAAAGATACTTATATTTTGTAGCTCAGTTGCGGTCAAACAACTTCTCCAGCCTGCACTGTGTGCAAATACAGAGACCTACCAAAGTTAGGGCAAGACCAGAACAACAACTTTTTTTACAAGAACACAAAAGAACCAGCCCCACTAGCCAAGAGATAATTACACAGAGTAAATGTTTCAGTTTATACAATAGCCTAAGACAGCAAAGCACTACAGAGTCAAATGAAAGTTTTTAAACAGATAAGGATTTGTGAAGATTCTGAATAGACAAAGTGCTTTATATATATTAAATTATAAAAACAGTAATCTGTAAAATAATCAAAAGATACTTATATTTTGTAGCTCAGTTGCGGTCAAACAACTTCTCCAGCCTGCACTGTGTGCAAATACAGAGACCTACCAAAGTTAGGGCAAGACCAGAACAACAACTTTTTTTACAAGAACACAAAAGAACCAGCCCCCACTAGCCAAGAGATAATTACACAGAGTAAATGTTTCAGTTTATACAATAGCCTAAGACAGCAAAGCACTACAGAGTCAAATGAAAGTTTTTAAACAGATAAGGATTTGTGAAGATTCTGAATAGACAAAGTGCTTTATATATATTAAATTATAAAAACAGTAATCTGTAAAAATAATCAAAAGATACTTATATTTTGTAGCTCAGTTGCAGTCAAACAACTTCTCCAGCCTGCACTGTGTGCAAATACAGAGACCTACCAAAGTTAGGGCAAGACCAGAACAACAACTTTTTTTTTTACAAGAACACAAAAGAACCAGCGCCCCCCACTAAAACCAAAGTGGAAA
>NC_056728.1:1046464527-1046483695 GCF_019279795.1 Protopterus annectens | reverse complement strand
AAAAAAAAAAAAGAGAACAACAACTTTTTTTTACAAGAACACAAAAGAACCAGCCCCCACTAGCCAAGAGATAATTACACAGAGTAAATGTTTCAGTTTATACAATAGCCTAAGACAGCAAAGCACTACAGAGTCAAATGAAAGTTTTTAAACAGATAAGGATTTGTGAAGATTCTGAAAAGACAAAGTGCTTTATATATATTAAATTATAAAAAGAGTAATCTGTAAAAATAATCAAAAGATACTTATATTTTGTAGCTCAGTTGCGGTCAAACAACTTCTCCAGCCTGCACTGTGTGCAAATACAGAGACCTACCAAAGTTAGGGCAAGACCAGAACAACAACTTTTTTTTTACAAGAACACAAAAAAACCAGCCCCCACTAGCCAAGAGATAATTACACAGAGTAAATGTTTCAGTTTATACAATAGCCTAAGACAGCAAAGCACTACAAAGTCAAATGAAAGTTTTTAAACAGATAAGGATTTGTGATGATTCTGAATAGACAAAGTGCTTTTGTATATATTAAATTATAAAAACAGTAATCTGTAAAAATAATCAAAAGATACTTTTATTTTGTAGCTCAGTTGCGGTCAAACAACTTCTCCAGCCTGCACTGTGTGCAAATACAGAGACCTACCAAAGTTAGGGCAAGACCAGAACAACAACTTTTTTTTTTACAAGAACACAAACGAACCAGCCCCCACTAGCCAAGAGATAATTACACAGAGTAAATGTTTCAGTTTATACAGTAGCCTAAGACAGCAAAGCTCTACAGAGTCAAATGAAAGTTTTTAAACAGATAAGGATTTGTGAAGATTCTGAATAGACAAAGTGCTTTATATATATTAAATTATAAAAACAGTAATCTGTAAAAATAATCAAAAGATACTTATATTTTGTAGCTCAGTTGCGGTCAAACAACTTCTCCAGCCTGCACTGTGTGCAAATACAGAGACCTACCATAGTTAGGGCAAAACCAGAACAACAACTTTTTTTTTTACAAGAACACAAAAGAACCAGCCCCCACTAGCCAAGAGATAATTACACAGAGTAAATGTTTCAGTTTATACAATAGCCTAAGACAGCAAAGCACTACAGAGTCAAATGAAAGTTTTTAAACAGATAAGGATTTGTGAAGATTCTGAATAGACAAAGTGCTTTATATATATTAAATTATAAAACAGTAATCTGTAAAAATAATCAAAAGATACTTATATTTTGTAGCTCAGTTGCGGTCAAACAACTTCTCCAGCCTGCACTGTGTGCAAATACAGAGACCTACCAAAGTTAGGGCAAGACCAGAACAACAACTTTTTTTTACAAGAACACAAAAGAACCAGCCCCCACTAGCCAAGAGATAATTACACAGAGTAAATATTTCAGTTTATACAATAGCCTAAGACAGCAAAGCACTACAGAGTCAAATGAAAGTTTTTAAACAGATAAGGATTTGTGAAGATTCTGAATAGACAAAGTGCTTTATATATATTAAATTATAAAAACAGTAATCTGTAAAAATAATCAAAAGATACTTATATTTTGTAGCTCAGTTGCGGTCAAACAACTTCTCCAGCCTGCACTGTGTGCAAATACAGAGACCTACCAAAGTTAGGCCAAGACCAGAACAACAACTTTTTTTTACAAGAACACAAAAGAACCAGCCCCCACTAGCCAAGAGATAATTACACAGAGTAAATGTTTCAGTTTATACAATAGCCTAAGACAGCAAAGCACTACAGAGTCAAATGAAAGTTTTTAAACAGATAAGGATTTGTGAAGATTCTGAATAGACAAAGTGCTTTATATATATTAAATTATAAAAACAGTAATCTGTAAAAATAATCAAAAGATACTTATATTTTGTAGCTCAGTTGCGGTCAAACAACTTCTCCAGCCTGCACTGTGTGCAAATACAGAGACCTACCAAAGTTAGGGCAAGACCAGAACAACAACTTTTTTTTTTACAAGAACACAAAAGAACCAGCCCCCACTAGCCAAGAGATAATTACACAGAGTAAATGTTTCAGTTTATACAATAGCCTAAGACAGCAAAGCACTACAGAGTCAAATGAAAGTTTTTAAACAGATAAGGATTTGTGAAGATTCTGAAAAGACAAAGTGCTTTATATATATTAAATTATAAAAACAGTAATCTGTAAAAATAATCAAAAGATACTTATATTTTGTAGCTCAGTTGCAGTCAAACAACTTCTCCAGCCTGCACTGTGTGCAAATACAGAGACCTACCAAAGTTAGGGCAAGACCAGAACAACAACTTTTTTTTTTACAAGAACACTAAAGAACCAGCCCCCACTAGCCAAGAGATAATTTTTACCAATACTATTTTGGTTCCACAGGGAAGGTTTTCTTCAGCTGGTAATATTGGCACCTTTTTCCATAGATGGAACACTTGCTCCCTTACATTATAGTCACATATACTAGTAAGTTGTTTTAGCCATTCCTGATGTTTGCTGATTTCTAGCATGGGCCTACCATTAGATAAATATGGATCAAATGGTAATTGTATGGGCATTTTGTGGCCTGTCATTATTTCATACGGGGAAATACCTGTTTTGCTGTTTGGTGTTGCTCGAATACCCATTAAAATACCAGGCAGATGATGTACCCATGTATTGCCCTTTTCCAAGCATGCCTTTTTTAGACATTCTTTCAATGTCCGATTCATACATTCTACAATGCCATTAGATTGTGGATGATATGGTACATGAAACCTTTGCTGTATGCCTAACAAATTACACATTTGTTTAATGAGATCACTAATAAAGTGTGGGCCATTGTCTGACTCTATGACCTGTGGCCATCCCCAATGACAGAAAATATTTTTCCATAAAGCTTCTGCTGTTGCCTTTGCTGTCATGGTTTTGGTAGGAATTCGTTCTACCCATTTTGAAAAGACGTTCACTACTACTAGTAGATACCTGTAACCTCCCTTTGTTGTTGGTAATGGACCTGCATAATCTATTTGAACTGCATACCATGGCCCATTCGCTTGATGTAGTTGATGTAACTGAGGCCTTTTGCTTTAAGCATTCACCTGCAGACAGATTAAAAATTCTTCTACAATCAGTTTTCAGACCTTTTTTTAAATTTGGGTTCCAATACGTTTCTTTTACAACTGCCCATAACTTATCAATTCCTATATGGCCCAGTATTTGGTGATTTAACTTGACCAACTGGTGTGCCAACTGGAATGGTACATATGGCAACTGTAACCCTTTGGAAGCAGTGTATGCATAGTACTCCTTTGGTGGTATACATGCTAATCTGCATTGATCAGTTTCTTTTTTTAAGCCCTGTTGTTTATGTATATTTGCAAGGTCTTTTCTATTGACTCTTCATCTAATTTTTTAAGACACTAACTTCTACATTGGCATACTCATATTCTGGAAGTTCTTTTCCATTTTGTGCTGCTTGTTTTGCCAAAGTATCAGCTAACACATTTAACCTGTAAGTTTCACTGGTTGGCTTTTGATATGCTTTTACTTTCAAGATGTTATACTGTCCTTGTTGTTTTGACATTGTTATAACTTTATATATGTCTTTTAATACTTCAGCATGCCATATTGGTTTACATACACTATCCACAAATCCTCGCCTTACCCAGGTTTCCATATGCAGTCTTAAAGAATTTGATACATAAGCACTATCTGAAAAAATGTTAACAGGATTGTAATACTTTACCACATACAGTACTGCCTCCAGTTCAGCTCTTTGAGCTGACATATGCCCTGGTAACTTGAACCCAGCTGTGGATTCTCTGGAATGGGTTCCTATTACGAGAGTAAAGATTCCTTTAGGCAATACAAAAACATCGAACCGTATTGCGCTAAGTACGGAAACCAAGTTCAAAACCGCGAAGTTCAAAATGTCGATTTGTTTTGGTTGGCCCATCTGCAGTATAGCTCCGTAAGGTAAGTGTGTGATAGATAGGAATTTAGTGTTAGGATTTGGGTTAAGGTAAGTGCATAGATAGGTAATGTATATAAGAGTTAGTGTAGTGTTAGAAGTAGGTGTTTTTTAAATGTATATATGTGTTTTATTTATTTTGTTTGGGTGTATGTGTGTAGGGGAAGTGTGCGGTAGTTACGGACCTTAGGGTTAGGGAGGGGTTAAGGATAGTGCATAGTTAGTTGTGTATGTGGGGTTTAGTATAGTGTTGGAGGAATTTGTTTTTTTTTAATGTATGTATGTGTTTTATTTATTTTGTTTGGGTGTATGTGTGTAGGGGAAGTGTGTGGTAGTTAAGGACCTTAGGGTTAGGGAGGGGTTAAGGAAAGTGCATAGATAGTTGTGTTTATGGGGTTTAGTGTAGTGCTGGAGGTAGGGTTTTGGTGCTTTAGTTTAAGTTAGAAGTAGGGTTTGGTTAGTGTATGCATGTGGTTTATTTATTTTGTTTGAGTAGGTAGTATGTAGCGTGTGGTGGGGTTGGCTGACTATGAAAGTTTGATATTGTTTTTCCGAGATTTTCACGGTTCGTGGTATAGTGGTCGATGTTTTGGTATTCATGCATAGGGTTTTTCGCTTTGGTAATATAGACACCTCTGGAACTATGGCAAATCCTATCCAGTATCTGCCTTGGTCCCAATATCGTGCTCCATCCACAAAGATGGATGGCTTAAAGTGATCAAAATCAGATGCTAAATATGGCACATCAGGTGACATTATCTTTTCTAAACACTTATGCTGTTTTCCTTCGTATACCATGTGGTTTGACAAATAGTATTTGTCCCCTGTCTGTATAGTAACAGTTTTCATTCCAAAAAGTGCCATCCATTTTGCAAAGACTGCCTGACTAATACCATCTGTAATTTTATTCATTTAAAAATTGTCTGTCAGAGCTTTTGCTGCTTGATGTGGTGTTTGTACTATAATGCTGGAAAATATGGTCAAATATTCAGTTTGTTTAATACCCCAGTAAATGGCTAATAATTGCTGTATAATTTTATTTCCCAGGATAACCCTGACATTCTAGAAGTCACAGAATCCTGGGTCAAACAACACTCCCCCAGCTTCCATGTCCTATCCTCCTAAATGTATGCCAATGACAAATCTCCAAAAAGCAACCAAGACACATAAGCAGTGATAAACTGTTAAATAATTAATACAAATAACCAGAAAACTCGACCTTCATTTAATACTTCATAAATGCTTTTATTTAAAAAAATGTAACTTCATCAAGCTGAAGTATAGTAACAAACATTGTCCTTAATCACATGATCAATCACATATCTAATAGAACAAAACTAATGAATGCTTTAATAGTTTCCTTTTAAGAAAAATCTTGTAATTCGCCTTATCATAAAGACCATTGTACTCACAAGCTTCTGTGTTTAATTGCCAAAGATATTCCTTCTAGTCCAATTACTCTTGAGCATCAGACCTGTTCTCCACTTTATTAACCTTCTTGATGACTGAAAAAGTAAATTTTACACTGTTGGTGTTAATACATTTGCTAGAATGGTTGGCCAGAGGCAAAGCATTAGTGAGATTTTTAATTTCCTCTGCATGCAAATGCTCACAGATTATATTAGCTAGTTCCCTTGATATTCTTCCAATATAAAAAGGTTTGCTACCACACCAAGATGCAAAATAAACAATGAATTTTGATTTGAAATTAAACGAATCAGGAATGACAACTTCCCTATATAAGGGCAATGTTTGTTACTGCACTTCAGTTTGATAAAGTTCTGTTTTTTTACATGAAAGTGGATACAAAGTAATAAAGTATCTGTGTTTTGTTTTACTGTTATTTTTAATTATGTCAGTTATGCCAGACCAGGCAAACAATCTGGTGAGGGCTCCCTAATTATGCACAAAAATAACCTAAATCTAAAAGTCCCAAGGAAAGTCCTCCTCAGATTCTGGTCCTAAGTGATTTCTCTTAAAATCTGTAGCTTACAAATGCAAACCACTACTAACCACTAGAGCCTGTCTACAACCCCTTTTTCCCCTAAATAAATTCAAATCACTCATCACTAACATCCTTAATAACTGTCCCAAAAATAGTAACATAATTATTCTAGGTAACAAGTCTTAATTATCTTGGCCTTCTTTCATCTAACATGGGTACTTTCCTAGCAGACCTAGGTCTCCTTAAACTCATAAGGAACAAACAAGACATCACTTCAGGTCCATCAAATACTCAACAACCATCTTAATTATTACAAATGCACCAAGCTCCATTTCCAACATAAACATTCTGCCATCATCACTAAGTGACCACTGCCTAACCATCTTTACAATTGTCAATCATTCTAAGACACTGCCACCAATTTTAAAAGCCTTCAGAAAAATGAGGCACACTAATATTGATAATCACAAGACTTTTATCACAGCTCACAACTAGAACCATATATTCTTCTTGCATGACCTTAATATAGCAGTTGTAAGCCTAACTGACTTTCTACTCTAGATGCAAGAACATTCTTCCCACTTATCTATAGGCTTTATAGACTAACCAAAACCAAATGTCTATCCGCTGAATGCAAACATCATTTATCTCTAAGGGATGAAGCATGGCCAAAAAGAAAACATACCCATACAACCACAACTTCTGTATAGTCTTATGTAATCTAGGCAAGAAGTCCATCAGAAGACATAAAAGAAATCTCCAAACAAAGAAACATTCCTCCCATAAAGTTTTGGAAAAAGGTTAACCTTCTTGCAGAATGAAAACCTCCTCATGATACCCTATCTATACACACCATTCAATGTGGTATAACAACATTTCTCCAGAAGATTTTCTTAAATAACTTAACAATTTCCCATCAAGAAACTCTACACCTCCAACAGATCATGCATTGCACATGTCACCACCATTCATCTTTCCTCTTCCACTTGAAATGCATACATCCCAAAGATGTTTCTATTTTACTTGACGGTACTTCCATTGACAACCCATGAATCTGAAAACAAACTCTGGTTCATATCTCACTGCAGAGATCATCTATGTCTTCCTCTCACCTACATATATAATTTATGTCTCACACAAAACATTGTGCCACAGATTTGGGAAACTGTACTAATTAAACCCCTCACAAAGCAAATCAAACCAAAAGATACTTCTCAGTTCTGTCCAATATCCATCCTTTGAATTCTTGGCAAACTTCTAGAAAAAGTCTATATCAAGTTTTCTCTCTTTTTTTCTCTGTCTCTCTCTTGCTCCATATATATATATATATATATATATATATATATATATATATATATAGAGAGAGAGAGAGAGAGAGAGCAGATCAAGCAGTACTACCCATTTGTGTCCAAACAGCATGGATTCTTCCCTAGATGAAGTACTATGACATCACTTTGGTTACTAACTTGTGACATAATGCAAAACTATGATAGTGGCCTCTTTACAAGTGCCTTATTTATAGACCTGACAGAGGAATTTAACCTCATTGACCACTATCTTTTCCAAAACAAACTAACTGAAATTGGTAACAGTCCAGATGCCACTTCCATGGTTAAAAATGTCACCACTGGCAGAAACTTCAGAGTTAAAATCAGATCCTCCCAACCAGAAGCTGCACTTATTACCAAAGGTATACTACAAGGATCCATTAATGCCCCATTCCTCTTTTGCATATTCATTAACAAACTTCCTTGTGACCTCATCATTTCCCACAATTCCTCTGTGCTAATGACATGGTCATTTACAAGTCAGGCCACACTCACACCAACATTCGTTGCCAACTCTAGTCTTACTTCATGAGCAGTACCAATGGATCATAAACCATAAACTACTTCTAAACCACACAAAAATAAATACTATGCTTTTTTGGAACTCCACAGAAAATTCACAAAGCACCAGCCTCTTTATCTATCTTTGACTTAAACAACTACTTCATAGAGAAAACCTCTACCTTCAAATATCTATGATTATGCAGTGATTAGTCAGAAAACTTCCATTTCTACATAGAAAATGTGAGAGCCAAAATAAACTCCCTGCTCTTCTGGGCCAAAATTATCTCCTGTTTTCTATACCAACCAAACCAGAAGAGCCTTTCATAAAGGAGTTCTCTTTTTTTCAACTTGAATATGTACTTCCAGTTTTTGCTTCTGCTCTCAGTTTTTGCTTGCCACACTCCAGACTATCTTTAACAGCATCTGTTGATTATTACAAACTCACCTCTCTGTAAGCATCACTGTACAACCCTAGAAAAAGCCAAATGTCTACCCATAAAACAAATAACTAGCCTACTATTAGCATCCCAACTCTACAAACTAATCCAGCTCTGAGCATTTATTCTTTTTGTAGATTAAAAAGAAACTCATACAACCTGAGACACTACTCACAAACTACACCAACTCTCATTACTAATAGAAGAAAACTCTATAACACTGCAAATGTTATTTTCTCGGGCATCTACTCATTCACAAGCTCTGCCCATTGACATAAAGAAAATCAACACTTTGGTAACATATATTATTGACTTTGCTAATGTTATTAATAAAATCTAAGTGTTATTAGTTTTGATTTAGAAAAAGCCTTTGATACTATAAATTGGGAATACTTCTTTATGTGTTTAGATTTTTATGGTTTCCCATATCAATTAAATTGATTATTTAAAACATTACAAGAAGAAAAGCTTATATTAAATTAGCTGCTTTTTATCTTCTGGTTTTGATATTAACAAAGGTGCCAAGCAACAATGCCCTCTTTCACCTGTAATATTTAATCTTAGTATAGAACCTTTAGCAGAATTTATATGAAGTAAAGTAGTCATTGAGGGTTTGCAAATAAATAAAAAAATCCATTTATATCTTATTTATTTTATTATTATTTATTTGCTTTTGTTAACCGGGAAAGTCCACTGGGCTGGTGTGAGCCCATTTTCATTGGACGCCCAGGGAGAAAAGCTCCAAAAACAATGTACATAATAAAGAATTTGTTTAGAAAGTTAATAACAGCATATAGCAATATACAAAAGTAATGCCATAAGAGTCAGAAGTAATATAGACAATATATGGCTATATTTTATGGAATACTTGGATGCATAGTAATGTATTCAGTATATCAGACAAATTACAATAATCTACACATACATCATTTTTTTTACCATTTTTTATTCTAAAATTCAATTATATACTGATTAAATTATATGCTGATGATATTATATTAACAACTGGTAATATTGAATCTATTGAATACATTTTAACGCTATTGCTCTATTTGAAAAATATCAAAAATGAAATTTAACAACAATAAAACTGAAATGTTATTAGTTAATCGAAATAAATCTACTATAACTCCTACTATTAATCAAAATTTAATAAAACATGAAATACTTAGGAATATATTTTTGATAACTTAACTCGGATTATAAATTAAATTATAATACATAATAAAATATATCAGTATGGTAATTCATAAATGGAATGCATTTTTTTACTTGAAGATAGACTAGTTTTTACTAAAAAATATTTTTTTGCAATCTTCAGTTAATAATTCCTGAAAGATGTATAGTTAATAAATTGAATATACTTTTACTCAAATTCTTATGGGATCCCATTAAAAATAGACCTTCATTGTTTAAACACATCATACCCTGGAATTATGGTGGTATAAGACTTTCTTACCTTGAAAATTATATGAACTCCACTGTACTATTAAATTTAGTATAGTGGTTAGATGGATCCTATCTAGCTGAGTGGAAATAAATGCATGTAAGTATCCGTGAAAATTCACAATTGAAACTGATGCCAAATTCACTAAATATAATTTGTAATTCAGTGATCTGGATAGTTAAAAACTTTTTGAAAATCCTTTAAGAAACTTAACAAATTCTAATTTTATTCAATTATTATTTAAATCTGCCAGAAGAAAAAAATTTTAAGTATGCTCCTTTAAAGAATTTTTTACTGGGCCAGATTATGTAAATCTCACAAAGGTTGACACATTGTGCTGATATCAGCAAAAAAGTTGCATATAAGCCAGCAATATGTAAATATGCCTCAGTGTACTTGGAATATCTTGGCGCATAACAGAGTTTCTCAAAAGTAATGGCCAACTTTATATCAGTCACAACTATGCCGAAAGTCATGAAAAATGTCTCACAAAGCATGATGTGCATTAGCAAAGTTACAGAAATATTGTACCAATCTAAGATGCCTGATATTTGTAAATACTTATCTACAACAGAATCTCTCCAGTAAGTTAGAGGCTACAGAATATCACCTGTAATCATGGTGGTATAAGACTTCCTTACCTTGAAAATTATATGAACTCCACTATACTATTACATTTAGTATATTGGTTAGATGGATCTTATCTGGCTGAGTGGAAATAAATGCATGAAGTATCCGTGAAAATTCACAATTGAAACTGATGCCAAATTCACTAAATATAATTGGCAATTCCGTGATCTGGATAGTTAAAAATGTTTTGAAAATCCTTTAAGAAACTTAACAGATTCTTATTTTATTCAACTATTATTTAAATCTGCCAGAAGAAAAAAATCTTATGCTCCTTTAAAGAATTTTTTACTTGGCCAGATTATGTAAATCTCACAAAATTTGACACATTGTGCTGATATCAGCAAAAAGTTATATATAAGCCTGTAATCTGTAAATATGCCTCAGTGTACTTGGAATATCTTGGTGCATAACAGAGTTTCTCAAAAGTAATGGCCAACTGTATATCAGTCACTACTATGCCAAAAGTCATGAAAAATGTCTCACAAAGCATGATGTGCATTAGCAAAGTTACAGAAATACTGTACCAATCTAAGATGCCTGATATTTGTAAATACTTATCTACAATAGAATCTCTCCAGTAAGTTAGAGACAACTACAGAATAGAGCCTTAAGTCATTTATTATTAAACTATACTAGCACTCACTTATGGATGCCTATAGAATCCATAAAATTTCTAATAAAAAATAATAAAGGCAAAGGGCAATCATGGCCACGTTGTCACAGCAAATAGTAGCTAACAATGAGTGTGGTAAATGTGTGGGGAATAAAGGTAATGCACACACCTAAGGAAATAGGGAGATAGATAAGCACACCTGGGGTAAAGGTGAAGAAGAGGGACACACAAAAGGTATGTTGGAATAGGAAAAGCTAAGGAACAGTCAGAGGGGCATGGACAATGTTTTTGTTTTGGCTGGAATAGCCTCCACCCTTTTTTTTTAAGAATAGAAGGAAAGATAAAGACTGGGAAATAGAAGGAGAGGGCCATCACAGCAGGTATACCAATATAATAAAATCACAACACATGACAGACAAAGGTTGGAAATCAACAGTAAGACCAAGTAATTTGCACAGATGGCACACTGCACAACATGTGCAATGGAAAGTTGATGAACAGGGTGAGGATGCTATGGTGAGATACAAAAATACATATGCACCTATGGACTATTATGTTATGACATTTTGCAAACTATGTGGCAGTCATACCTGGATGTGTATGACCGATTGTAATTGTGTGGGGTAGGATAAGAAATAGGGATCACAGTACATATTATATAAATAAAGCAATATCCAAGAAGTCTGTCAGCATTGCAAGTGTAAGCCAAGCAACATCACAGATGAGCAAATGCAGCTATTGGAATGATGGCTAATACCACCAGATGGCAGAATAAAACCTCCAACCATGAATGTGAAAGGCAAACAACTAAGCACAGTGTCAAACAGTGTGCATATGTCCTGCATCTGTAAAATAACACCAGAGTTGCCACACATTGACCTTGTAACAAAACAAATATGTGTAAATGGATGTGAATTCCAACAAAAGTGAACATATACCATGCATTTGTGCAAGATATATGACACACCTACAAAGGTGGAAGGGAGCTGGGCAACATGGGCCCATATCAAGGAAGACATGTCATCGAATCTCCATAGGCAAACAATATGGCAGGACAACAATATGTAAGATGACACTTTGCAAATGCACGTGCACACCACTTAATGTGGTATTGACGTCAACCCAAATTACATTGAAGTAAATGGCCAATGTATTTAACATGGGCAGATTATATTGCCAAAGTCAACAAAAATGGGGCATGTATAAATCACACACACCATATTCTGCAATCATATAACAGCAAAGGGCATTGTTAAGCAAACTAAGAACTGGTATCACATGTACATTTACTGTCATGCCAATGTAAAATAACATGTGGAATAAACATCTGCATTTGTATATCATTGACCCTGGCTATTACTGAGAAGAGGACAGTCCTAGTGAGCACATTATAGCATAATAACATGAGGTCAGCGACTGCTCACAATTCCAAGGTACAACAGTGTTTCTCTATAGATAAGAATGCGTATGCACAGGCATATATATAAATTGCTGAATATGTACACTATTTGCCAAAATGTGTGAATTTATGTGAATAAGGAATGGATGTGGAAATGTAACACAGACAAAATATGGTGCACTGTACTGTTACTGAATAAATTATTATTACCATGGTGTACACATGAACTTTACATTTATGGTCTATGTATTCAGTAATGGAGGACTGCCCATATGTTTTAGATACATTTATATGACACAAAATGGCATCAGCATTGCCAACACATACCACATGCAATGCCAGTATGCCGGTGGGATAGCATGGCACCTGTCATCCAAAACATATCAGGACATGTCCTTCTATCAGGGCAAGGACATGTCCTTCTATTCCGCAACATGAAATGGTACTGCCTGGAAACACTCTTCACCTTGCAAGATGCTGATGTCTGTGCAGTCACTGAGTCATAGTTCAAGGCCATGGACAGCACCCCACCCATGCAAGGCTGCAATGCCTTTCACACATTCAGAACTCAAAATGAGCATGAAAGAACCAAATGTGGAGGTATAGCCATCTTCTTTAAAGCCAAGTAAACCTCAAGACTGGTCAAAAAGTATGATTCTCTCAAACTATTCCATGTCCAACTAACTATAGTCAAAATACGCTACCACATCATTTCCAGCCATAAATCCCCCAGCATGAACCAAGAAAAGCACAATGTCTACCTTGACTTACTGTAATAGCTTGCCATACAACCCAACACCTTAGTCATGGGTGATTTCAACTATCCTTCCATCAACTGGGTTACAGACATGAGCACAAACATGGTCACCCAGAAGTTCCTGGTTTCTGGACCTTGTCAGTTCAAATGCTGTGGAACAGTCTGCACCCCCAAATGTCCTAGACATAGTACTCACCAACATGGGGAGTCACTGTACTCCCCCCTGTGTGATAACTTCCCTGGTGAAGTTGGACCATACACTTGTCTCGTTCAAAGTAACTATTGGACCTGACACCCCACAGGAGCTAAAACATGTTTCCAAAACAAAACACAGACCACTCAGTGATGGTATAAAAGTTTTATCCCTCCTCCCCCACATTCACAGACAACAATGACTCCTATGGAGAGGTGTACTTAGATGCCTTGTATAAACACTTAAGCAACTGCATAGACTATGCTGTACCTGACCAAATCAAAACAAGGTCCTCCAGAAAAAAACAGCCACACTAGTGGACCTCAAGTATAAACAGGTTATCTAACAAGAGGAAGAAATTGATGTCTAAAAATAAGAGATAACTGATTCAGCAGAGGAAGAATTTCCTCTGCAGCTTGAACAAGCAAATCAGAAATCTTGTAAAATCCATTAAAGCTAATTATGAACCTAAAACCTAGCATCCAAGTTAAGGATAATCATAAGGCAGTCATTAACCACATCTAAAATCTAAAAGGGAACGCCCAGCTAAGTGCTGAACTGATAGTAGATGGTACCACTCATTCTGCACCAGAGGAATTTGCCAGCCTGCTAACTGACTGATTTGGTGCAAACTTCACCCCCTGAGCCACCTGCCATACCCCAAAGCATACCTGACACCATTCTTCTGCCTAGTATCTCTAGAGATCAAGTCATATCTACACTTTCCACAACTAAGAGCATGGTCTCAGTGGGACCATATAACATTCCAGGTTGCTTACTAAGCAATCTAAAACAGGACCTAGTGGATCCACTTAGCATTCTTTTTAACAATAGCCTGAGAATTCACATTGTTCCAGTGGAGTGGAGAACAGCAACAGCAATCCCCTTACACAAAGGGGGCCATCAATAGATGCTGGAAACTATAGCTTCATGAGTCTAACCAGTCACAAGACCATGGAAAGAATCATCATGGATCTTATCAATAAGGACATAGGTGACCTTCAAACTCTAGACCCAACCCAAATTGGATTTATTAAGGGTAGGTCATGCTTATTAAAACTAGCAGACCTCTTAAAGAAAGTCACCAAAGACCTGGATGAAGATAAGACAGTGCATAAAGTCTAATTTGACTTGACCAAGGCTTTTGACACAATTTCCTACAGAGACATCATTGAGAAACTCTCTCAGCTGGTAATTATCCCTTATGTCACTAGATGGGTAGGATGGGTAGCCAACTGGCTCACCAACAGAACACATACTGTCAAAGTTGGAGACTCAACCTCTACCAGTAGATCTAGCATCAGTGGAGTACCAGAAGTATCTGTGCTGGGGCTCTTTACTGTTTGGAATCTATTTCTCAGAAGTCCAGGCTAAAGTAGACAGTCTTTGGCTTAACAAGTTAGCTGATGATTGCAAATTGGTTGCAATCACTGAGACCACAACAATGTTAATATATTACAGAAGGGGCTAACACAGACACATGACTGGTGCCAAAGCCATGGCCAAAAACTAAACACAAAAAAGTGTATTATTGTGTCATTTGGCAAAGTGGAATTCCCTGCTAATTATAGTATTGATAAAACCCTGTAAACTCAAACACATTGGTTTGAGACCTGGGAACACAGGTAGATCATCTGAACTTCAACAACCAAGTTTTTACAGTTGTAAGGAAAGCCTTCTATGTTGCTCACCTCATAAGTAAGAGCATGCATCCAGGTGTAAGGATGTTATAACCCACTGTACTTGACCCTCATCAGACCACAAATAGAGTACAATGCTCCCTTTTGTATGTACCTCACAAGACACCTGCAGCACCTGGAGAAACCACAGAGATTTCTCACCAAGAAAATATAGGGCCTCCAAACAATGATGTATGCGGATGACTGAGAGCCCTTTCACCGTATTCTGTATCGTGTAGGATGCTGAGAGGTGACTTGTGCATGGTCTACAAGGCAGTCTCTGACCCTGCCCTGATGGAAGTGCTACACATCCACAAATTTAATGGCACAAGAGTCAGTTGTTCTAGGTATCTTAACCTAGGCTGCAATGTTAACAGAACATGCTGGAGAGACAGATATATCTCCCAGAGACTGCTGCTTCTCTGAAATAAACTTCCAATTCATATGAAGCTCCTCACTGACCCTATTCAGGTGCAGACTGGACAAATGGATGGGAAACAGCAAATTCACCTTGGGGGTGTCACCCATGTCCCTCGTGGACAAGGGCAGTCAGTACTGACCATAAACTCACTCTGTGAATTACTTCCACATAATAAGGACAATAGGGGTGACTTGAGATTGACATGTCTCGGTTTGTAAGGGCTCTAGGACCACTAGCCTAGTAACTTCTTATGAACCTGTGAACCTATAAACATACATAATAAAAATCAATTCATTAAAACCTAACATTAGGCTTCATTAAACAAAAATCTCCATGCAGAAACAGTGTAGCCACTCCTGCACATAATATGGCTGCCGAGTGATTCAGGAAACAGCTGATCTGACATGCAAGAGCCTGCCAACACTGTTCCTGCATGGAAAGCCCTGCAGAATGCTAATTATATCATTTGCTGGTGAAAACCATGCAAATGAGGTAAATTAGTGATTCAAGATGCAGGCAGTCACAGTTCTGCTGCCTTGACATATCCAGTGAATCCTTGCAGTACTCTCCAACCACATGTGCACACATGTTCATAGTATGTGCCATGCTACACAATATGATCCTGCAAAAATGGCTACAGCAGGAGCAAAACAGTGAAGGGCCACACAGCCCCCCACCATTGACAAGGTCTCCTCAGGCACAGAGGAACTTGGAGGAGGAACATCCTGAGCCTGCCCCTGTAGGAAGACCGAGGTGTGCCAGTATGCCCTGGCCTTGGCAAAGAGGCAATGCATAGCACATACACTGTAGGGCTCAAGGGACTGATATCTCTCTCTAACTTGCACACACAGTAAAATGGATGCCAAACATCACACCACCTATACTTCACCATGTAGAGGCAGTGTACTACATGCATCTGATATAGTCAGCCCACAAGCACCATCCTCACAACTGCTTCAGGCACAAGGTAGGTCAGTCTTCTTAACAATAAACGAATGGAGTAGAATGTTCTGATATCATATCTATGGTATTGATGCAAGCATGCAAGGGAGTGGGGTGGCTTACTGGGATAGTAGCAGAAAACTGACAGCTATGTTGGACAGCAGGAAGTGTGGGCCCAGTACTGGCGTACCCACACTATGCAGTATCACCCTAGTTGACAAATACCAATGCAGTATATGTGGTGAGCCAAATAACTGGGGGGGGGGGTCATAGGTCACAATCATGGATTTCAAAGTGGGGGTCCCATACTCACCCCCAGCCTCACCCAGCAGATCAGCTGTAGAAAACCATACAGAAATGTCTGGCAAAGGTCCCCATATGGTGACATCCATGAAATTTCCACCTACAGACTTACACAGTGATATCACAGCAGGTCTGGCATTGGCAGTATGGCTCTGAAAGATAAGAAGTCTGAAACTAAAAATATTTATGCCAGAACAATCTGACTTGTGGTTGATACTGTTATGCCTGTAGTCTCAAAAATAGGGCACACCACTATGTGAAATGGGACCAAAATGTTAAGCAAATATCAGCACAGTCTGTGCAAATGTGTATTTTTTACAGATGTGTCACCTCCCACCCATAGTCCCATAGAAATGCAGCAACATGTCCCTAGTGTTAAGCAGCATCCCACTGTCAACTATAGGGATGGCTCAACATGTACAAAATCAATTGTCAGTAACACCCAGTCAACTTACTGGTGCCTTACCAGGGGTGTTCACTGCCTGGCAGCCTGGGCACATATGATCATCAGAATGCCCTGCCTTGCTACAGATGGTCTGCATCTGTCACACCTGGGCTACAGGCCTCTGGCAAATGCCCATGCCTCACCCACAATGCCCTGTAAGGGAGTGTCATGGGGTCCATAACACCAGCATAACACAGTCTCCAAAATGCAAAGAAAGGCTATGCTGCTAACTGCTAGGAGCAAACCTGCCCACCTCAGAGAGCCAGCAATCTGGACAAAGCCATGAATAATGGGGTGATAAAGGTCCAAAGAGAAGGACACATTTGAAATACTGCTCTAATAATGTTAGAAAGTTGATGGAATGATTGTATTAGCATGAAATATCTGAAGAGTATGAAGTCTGAAACTGCAATGTCAACTGTCAGTAATATCTGACTTCAACCCTGAGTTACTTGCAAAACAATTTTCCTTGAAAACCACACTTGTTTGGGTAACCAACCAGATATATGAGTCATGACTATGGATATTCTGTGAAACTCTGTACAGTAGACAGGCAGGACTATGAGTCTAAACATGGGAATGCACTTATTGCAGGCAGTCATAACCCTGGAAGATGGTGACATGTCAGCACCCACAGAACCCTGGCCCACAGCATGGGAAGTAACACATCCTTCCCTGATCAGTCATCCTATGCAACATCCTGACCCCAAAATGTGGCCAGCCAATCCAAATGAGTTGGGCCATACATATATGTGAGACACACACACACACACACACACACACACACACACACACACACACACACACACACACACACACACCTACAGGATGGTCAAACAGTATGACAGACACAAGACCTTCCAAGTGCAGTCAACCTTTGAGAAGACCCCTATGCAAAGTACTGGTAGCTGTAGGCCAATATATCTGACTCATGACACCCCCCCCACATATATTATCCCTTACAAATCTATCTGGAGTCTGCCTGTCACCCTGATCCTGCCTGACTTATATTACCTAACTGTGGAGTGGAAATCAAACCATGCCAGAACAGAAATGCACAGATATTCCACTGTTGTAATATATCACCAAGGTGCTGGACCATTTCCACAGCACCAGCCATTATCTGGTTGTAGGCACACCTCTCAACAGGCTGTATTGAGCAAGAATGCCTAGCATTTGGCCTATAATATTGGTGTGTGCATCATCCATCCAGTATTCATCTGGTAAATCACTGTGATGATCTGAGGAGGTATGTCACGAGATACTGAAACAATACATGACAGTGTCAAACATCATATATGTCATATGTCTGCTAGAACAAGCCCTGTAACCCTACCAACTCATACATTACTAAGAGAAATAGTCACAATCACCGCATAACCCATTGTCTCCCCATTTTGATAGGCTATCTCCAGATATCCTGCACCAACAGGTTGAGAGGTATGGCTGTAGCACAAAACAGACCAGACTGAAGTACTACAATCCCTGTAATGGAGTATCACATTTACTATAGAAGTACACACTTGGCATATTCATACACTTAGAGAATTGTCAGTAAGATCTAGGAATTAACAGGCCTTTCCCACCCAGTGCACTACCCATTGCCCTACTTTAGCAGTCCTGAATATGTCACCATAGAAGTACCTTTCATAAGGCCTTAGCCCTATAAGCTCTGTGGCACATGCAATAAATGTGTAACACTGTAGTATAAATAACAAGTTAGGTAGGAGTTCTAATCTCAGTCCTGGCAAATGTAAAAGTGTGTGTGATTATAAGTTAAAGATTTTCAGTCCATTCAAACCCAGTACACTTCCCATTGTCCAACTTTAGCAGTCCTGCAGATAGCAGTCACCTTAGAAGTCCCTTTCGTCAAGCCTAAGCCCTATGAGTTCTGTGGAGCATGTGATAACTGCATAACACTATAGTTATAAGTTCTAATCCCAGTTCTGGCAAATGTAAGTATGTATATGTGCAGTTTAAAGTATTTTGTGGCCTCTCTCACCCATTACATCACCCATTTCAATACTTTACAAGGGCTGGTGATGTTCCTCACCTTCGAAGTACCTTTGGATAACTTTCACTCTATAAGCTCTGTGGCATGTGCAATAAATGTGTAACAGTAAATAGATAAGCAGGGGTTCTAATCTCAATCCTGGCATGTGTATGACTTAGTGTGTGTGTGTGTGTGTGTGTGTG
>NC_056728.1:1046312027-1046459527 GCF_019279795.1 Protopterus annectens | reverse complement strand
ACAGGTAACATGGTAAATGAAATAGGTACAATGGGCTGGTTGCATGAGTGTGCACACCCTTAAATTAATACTCTGTTAAAGCACTTTTTGATTTAATCACAGCAATCAGTCGTCTTGGGAAGGTGTCTATCAGCATGGCACATCTTGACTTGCCAATGTTTGCACACTCTCCTTTGCAAAATACCTCCAACTATGTCAGATTGCAAGGGCATCCCCTGTGCACTGGCCCCCTCAGATCACCCTGCATATATCCTATTGGATGCAAGTTTGGCTGAGCCAGTGCAGAACATTGCATGTGTTCTGGTGAAGCCATCCTTTTGTTGATTTGGATTTATGGTTTGGGCCATCGTTGTGTGGAAAGGTGGAATTTTTCACCATCCATAGCTATGTGGCAGACACCAAAAGGATTGGAGCCACAAGGGACCGGTGTTTGGAACTGCTCATTATCCCCCTCCAACTTGGCTACAGCCCCAGTACCAGCTTGTGAACAGCAACCCCAAAGCAGGATACTACCATCACCATGATTCACCGTGGGGGTGGTGTTGTGGTGATGTGCAGTGGTATTATTGCACCAAACACACCTGTCAGAATTGCGGTCAAAGAGTTCAACCATGGACCCAAATTACAATAATACATTTCCCACTTGCTTTTTGGAGACCTGATGTATTGTTTTCAGACTTTCTCCTGGCCTGGATAGTATTTGGTGTGGGGAACTTCTGCCACCTTCCAACCCTACCCTATAGGCAGGACATATGGAGACCATGGAAGATTGTTGTGACATGTAGTGCACACCCAGTACTTGCCAGAGATTCCTGCTACTCGTTCACTGTTGCTGTAGGGCTCTTGGCAGCTTTCCTGGCCAGTTTTGGTCTTGTATTTTCATAGAATTTGGTGGGATGTGCACTCTTTCGTGATGTCACTGTAGTCCCATATTTTCACCTCCTTTTGATGTCGGTCCGCATTGTGTTCCATGGTATGTGCAATGCTGTGGAAATGTTTTGGTACCCTTCTCCAGGCGGATACATCTCAAACATGTGGCCCCTTTTCAGCTTTGTCAGCTCTATGTGAACCATGGCTCTTGCTGTAGCAGACAACTGGGTATATGTTAGGATAATCCTGGTAGGACAGCTGATGGTTATTTGCTGTCAATCAAAGAGTCTCTGTAATTGATGGCAGGTGTGTACCCAATAAGATGTACTGCTGTAGTAATATCAAAAGCTGCCACATCACAATAGTAGCTTCAGCCTGTGCACACATATGCATCTAGGTTGTTGCACAATTGTTATGTGTCATTATTGTTCCCCTAAAGGATTTATTTGCTTTACAATTTAATTGTACAGGTTACAGGTCACATGAAAGGTTGGCAGTATTTTGAAACTGTCTGTTGTTCTCTCATTTTTGTATATCACAAATACCTGGCATTCTAACAGGTATGTACACCATTTACATGCACTGTATACCACTAATTTATACAATATGACCCTAGTTTTGGGCCTTTGCCCCCCCCCCATTATGTCAGTCTTTGATGTCCTGCAATGACAGGCTGTGAGATATACTACAGATATGTGACATCTCCTGCAAATAGGCCCCTGTGATGACCACCATGATGCAATGCAGTAAACACCACCATAAGTGAATATGCAGATATTGCCAAATGACTGAATGTCACAGTTGTGTGTGTGTGGTCGCACGCATTAACTTTAGCATGCCTGGGGTACTGGTGAGCCACAACAGGAAAATCCCATATTACTGGCTTCAGGCTACTGTCCCATGTGCAGACCAGAGGGACATATGTAGTTGTGAGGGAGAGGTATTTTCAGCAGATTCACATTAGACATTGGTACAAGATAAATGTTACATTTCTGCACAGGTACAGTACACACTATAATATTACATAATTTGCTGTCCTTCACCATAGACGTGCACTTGTGCGCATTACTAAACCCTACACTCTAATACATTTTGCACTGACATATGTATCTAGAGACTCTATAGAAGTTTAAATGCTACCTCATTACATTGATGTGCACTTTGGCCTTACCTGCACTCTCCTCATCTGTTGCCTGGGTGCTGCCCACCTCAACAGCTGCTGTTTCCCATGTTTGAGCTTGTGTGGGGGCTACCCTAAGGTTGGCAAGGAGCTTCTCTGTCGCCGTAAGGGGGCCTATGTGGCTGGCCCCACACCGGTAGCAGTACGGTCCCTCACTACAGCGGAAGCCCTTTGCCAGGCACGCCATATCAGGTCAGTTGCTCTATGCCTGACCTCATCATATGTGCATCCATGGTGGCACAAGATGTTCACTCTGTGGATGATCTCATCCCACAGAGCAGTCTGCTCTCTCAGATTTTGCTAGCTATGGCCAAAAAGGATGGCATAGTTTAAGATTATAGCTTCGGTGATGGTTGCTGTCGCTGCATTGGTGTAAGGAGGATGCCTCTGCATGGCACCTGGAAAACATAAACAGGGAAACACATCACAGGACCTCAGACATTGCCCATAGTTCTTTACAGAGCCAGCACATGTATATTGACTATCATTAGCCACCACTTACAAACACATCATACCCCTGTACCTGGCAGCCCTGTATGAACATGCATTGTACTCCTGGTCCTGATGTGTCATGTTCCCCCAATGAGGGCCAGTACATTGCATAAACCACCATTCATCATTCACTTTTGTGTAGAGGGATGACAGTGGCCATGTTCCTTGCAGATGGGATGTCAATGGTGCTCAGGCTTTGCTTGCATACAGTGTGTAATGCAGACGGAAGCATATGCCTGGGTTCATGTAGGATGCAGACAGGAATGTTATCAGGCCCCAAGGGGACTTGCTTTTGTTAACTTTGATTAGGCAGTTTACACCTGATCCATGATGATGAAGGGAGTGGTGCATGTGCTGTGCATATCCACCTATACTGATGGTGAGCCAGAGGGGTGATGTTTGCCCTAAACCTTTCTGCAGCAGGTTGGCTGTAGCTATGGTGTGTGTGTGTATGTGCTGTGATTGACCACCATTACAGGGTGGGTTGGGTTGTTGCCTCTGAGACTGCAGACATATGTGAAGATGGTCTTGTGATTGCCCTTAGTGGATGTGTCCAATTTGTACTCATAGTTAGCCTTACAGTAATCCACCTGTGGCCTAATATGCTCATTCAGACAAAGGTTGACATGCTGCCCAGTTTGTGCCTGCTCCTACTTTGCCCTGTATAGCCAATATAACATCACATTATGTACTTTGTGCATTGCTTATTGTCCAGCAAAGAGGTTTACTCTACTTTGGTGGAGACAGGATTTACAAGTAAGGTATTGCTGAGGCCATACAGCTATGTGGGTGGTCATATATCTCTTTGTGGTAGGCATGGACACAAGGTCATAACACAGTTGTCCACCTCTACAATTTCAATGTGATACTCATGCTTATTCTACCAGTAGCTGTGGAAGTGTAACTTTGTTGGATGCACAGAAACTAAGGTTGCACAAGTGTACAACATGTATAGCTTATTTACCTGACATTTTGCATCCCATGTCAGTTGTTATGTGGCAGCCAGGTACACCTACTCATATATACATATGCACAGGTAATACCTGCTATACATTTCTGCTCTATGTCAGTATGGCACACTGTAATTACACTCTTGCTGCCCAGTCATTCCTATCAACCTGTTAAGGCAGGACATCTGGAGCACACCTCACATACATGGTGGGCTATGAGCCAAGATTAGTGACACTTTCTTCACATTGATGTAACACACATACGTCATTTGATAATACCGTAGCCTTTGCATTCATAGACATACCCTGGAGGATGTCTGCTGCTGATATGGCAGGCAGAGAGGAGAAAGGTTAAGAGTGTCATAGTGAGGGTAGGACATTTTAATGTTGCAAGTATGACTGGTATGGGGACAAAGCTAACTGATATGACAGAGAGAGGAAAGGTGTATATATTGTGTGTGCCAGAGACCAGATGGAAGGGGGGTATGGCTATGTGTGCCCGAGTTGGGTACAAATAGTTCTATCATGGTGTGTATGGGGGTGGACATGGTGTAGGGTTTAACCTGAAGGAACATTATGGCAAGGGTGTTTTGGAGGTGATAAGCGTGCTGGGTAGAGTGATGTTTATGAGGATGGATATTGATGCTGTAATGATGACAGTTGTTAGTGCATATGCTCCACCAGTTGCGTATGTGATGGATGAGACAGGGTTACTTTGGAGTGGTTGGATGAAGTGGTGATGAGTATACCAAAGGGTGAGAGACTGTTGATTGCAGCAGATTTCAATGTGCAAGTTGGCTAAGGGGACAGAAGGGTTGCAGAAGTGATGGGTAGGTATGGTAGTAAGCCAAGGAATGCAGAAGGTGTGATGGTGGTGGAGTTTGCAAAAGAGGTTGGACATGGCTGAGGTGAATATGTATGTTTACAAGATTGAGGGGCATAGGGTGACATACAAGTGTTGAGAGAGATGCACACCGGTGGATTATCTCATATGCAGATGGGTCTGTTTGAAGGGAAATGGAAACTGTAAAGTGGTTACAGTGGAAGGTGTAGTTAGGCAGCATGGACTGCTGGTCTGTGGGATGCATTGGTGATCAAGAAGAGGGGAAGGAGTGTGAGCGAGCACCACAAAGCAAATGGTGGATACTGTAAAAGGGTGATTGTGAGGTTGGTTCAGGGAAGAGTTACAATAGGCAGTGGGAGGCAGTGAAGAGTTACCAAATATCTGGGTAACTACATCCACGCTATTACGAGACATGAGTAGAATGGGGCTTGGTGTGCCTTCTGGACAGAGGAAGTAGGACAAGGAGACCTGGTGGTGGAATGAGGGAGTACAGGGGAGTATACAGAGAAAGAAGTTGGCAAAGGGGGAGTGGGATTGTCAGACAGATGAAGAAAGTAGACAGGAGTATAGGGTGATGGGATGCATGGCAAAGAGAGTGGTGGAAAAGCCTAAGGATGGGGCATCTGAAGGGTTGTATGTAAGTTTGGACACCAAGGATGGAGGATAGGACCTGTACCAATTGGCTAGACAGAGGCACTTAGCTAGGAAGAATGTTCAGCAAATAAGGGTGATAAAGGATAATGGTGGAAATCTACTCACAAGCAAGGAGAGTGTGTAGAACAGATGGAAACAGTACTTTGATGGGCTGTTGAATGAGGAGAATAAGAGAGACAGCGAGAGAGAGAGATAGAGATGATTGGATGATGTGGGTAGGGTGAATCAGGAAGTGCAACAGAGTATCCAGGGGGAAGTAAAGATAGCTATGAAGAGGTTTAAGAATTGAAAGGCTGTTGTTCCAGATGATATATCTGTGGAAGTAGCTGGCCTAGCAGTGTCACAATCATTATTGTTCAACACATACTCCAGTAGTAATCATATGTGAGCCATCCTTTCCTAGGGTGACTCAGACCTGAGCTGTACTCTATGTCACTGGAGACAGACACAGATGCTATGACCATAGGTTCTGATCAGCAATATGTCAGTACAGCAAGTCTTGTTGAGACATATATGTTAAACTTCCTATTTTCCATTATTACATACCCCTACTGCAGCCCATTACATGCACACTTGTTTGACATACCTGCTTGTTTTTTTCAAGTATAAGTGGTTATATCCTGCTTGCTGTTGTTTGTTTTTTCTCTCTCTCTCTCTCTCTCTCTCTCTCTCTCTCTCTCTCTCTTTCTCTCTCTCCGGGATGTAGGGTATAAAGCTGTTTTGCATAGGCAGCAGCTTCCCCCACTTGCTAATTGCATGTAGAAAACCTGTGGTATCATTACAATAGCCAATTGCATGGAAACACATTCCTATATCATTCCTATAACTGAGTACTTCATGTGGGCATTGGCCCTTTACCTTGCCTGTGAGGAGGACTTCATGGAGGTGTGTGATAAACAGCATCACAGAGGTTAGTTGGAAATACCTTTTACAACAAACACTGTGGAGACAGCCTGACAATATATGGGAGAATGTTCCAGACAAAGGGACTGAATGTAAGTGTTGCTGTTATACATTTGAAGTACTGCTAGTTTGACAGGGTTTGTGTGGATATGGTTGTTCTGTGTGATTTTAAGTCTGACAGTGTTATGTGGTTGTCATAACTCTCAACTGTAGGGCTATCCAAAGACTGGCCAGAGTTTGGACACATATTTGGCATGTTACATGTTTTTTGTCTTTGGAAATTCAGTAGCATACTCCGAGGATTACAGTCAGCAAACAGTAACATCCATTTGTGTTTCTGAATTCATATCCCTCAGAACGGATATATTACAACAAACCCTGTTACAGCAGCAACTTTCTCAGTTTATAACAGCAATATGTCAATGATGCCCCTGTGTTTGGGCCACTGTGCCCCAAGTATGTCCAGCTTTGTCCAGATGTCATGCATTAGGAGGTGGATAGGTATTGTATATCATTATTTAGTGACTTCATTCCTGATATCATCCCAGTGATGTATCATACTGCCAGCCATGTTATGTGTAAGAGGCCTTATATATGAGGACAAAGCCTGGACATTCTGTGAGACTCCATACAGTTGGGAAGTTTGTGTATTTCTGTCAATTGTTGACAGACTGTCAGGATTGTGTAACAGTGCATTGTGAATATGTTATTTGGCCTGTGTTAGGGGGGGGAGTAGTTGTAAGTGTTAAGGTTCCTTTTCTGTCTTACTTTGTATGATGCCCCAGCTTCTGCTGGTCTATAAACTGTATATGGTTGTAGGGGAGGACTGAGACATGTCTTGTACCACAGTCAAGCGTTGTACTACGCTGTGAATTGGGCCAATATATGTAGGGGTAGTGTGTGAGTACCAAACATGCTGATGGTTTTGTTCACACAGTCCTTATACTCTACTGTTCCTTTGGCTTACCAGTATGTGATTTTGACTGTGGTGGACTTGGTTGTGGGTATGCACTTTCACACTGGTGTCTATTTTTCAGTGCTGTTACACCCCTGTAGTGCCTGATAACTTTACAAATACATGTGCAATTCCCCATAGTAGACTTAGTTTATTGTTGTGTCAGTCTGACTTTAGTTTAGGCAGTGCTTGTTGACAATGCCTAGCAGCTCAGTGTAGTTTCCCCACTGTGATGTTATCTCCAGATATTTGTGGGAAGTATTGTTGCCTGGGCCCCATACGTGTTGTATATTTTTGGCACATCAGTGGGATGATGTGAGGATTTAAGTCAATAACTAGTGGGAAGTAATTGGGTTTTGGACTTGTGCTATATCAGGCAATATATGTTAGAACAGAATGGATGGTGTTACTGAAGCAACTGTGTCAGCTTATCTACTCCAGTATTTGATATATGTCCCTATTTTCATGGCTTCCACCCTCCACTTTGTCAGGCTTGGTCCAGATTCGTTGCACCAAGGGGTTCTGAGCATAACTTTCAACTGGCCAGATTGTGTCAGAATGTCCAGGTTTATTGCTCATATTTCTGGTCTATTCCACACATTCCTTAATTGTATTTATCTGGTACATCAGTGTGATAATGTCAGGATTCCTATCAGTAAATGTTGACTTACATTTCATTTTCTGAACACTCATCCTTCAGAACATGTATGCTGAAACTTACTCTGTTACTCTAGCAACATATTGCATTTATAAGAGCAATATTTACCTTATGTCCCTAGTTTTGGCCCATTGTCCCCCCATTTTCACAGCCACTTACCAGAATTCTTGCAGTAAGAGGTTGAGAGGTATGGTGCTGAGGTATGACTCCACTACATATAGTGAGCATACACACACACACACACATATATATATATATATATATATATATATATATATATATATATATATATATATTATATAATATATATGTGTGTGTGTGTGTGTGTGTGTGTGGGTGTATTTTACATGTATATATTTTATATGTATATCTCAATAAATAGTTGTATATACTTTCTCATATTTATCTCACCATACATATCTTACATGTGTATATTCATATATAGAAACATGACTGTTTCCACAGTGTTTTTTTATTACTATTCAGTACCTGTACTGAATTATATATCTGAAAAAGCAATAGAGGTTTCTACAGCTTGGATGGTGTAGTGGTACATTTCTCAGACTAGCGTTTACAGGATCCTGGGTTCAAAACTTTGCACTACTGATTATTTTGTTGCTGGGCAGAACAATGGCTCATGGAGACAGGGTGATTAAGGCAGTTTTAAAACAGTTGTAAGCAGGTTTGCATAGGTTTTGTGGTGGTAAGCAATGCCAACACACGGTTAACGGTACATATGTTTAACCTGTGTAGACTTTGCTTAGTGTCATGAAAATTCACTTACTGTCGCTTACTCCTGCTTACCCCGTGCTAATTTGTTTAAAAGAAAAGAAGAAAGGGGTGATAGAACAGTGGTGAAAAAGGGGCACGCAGAGGGAACACACAATATGAGAGATAGCTAGGGATGTGCAGGATGGAAGTAGGGAAGGGACATAGCTGTCCATTTCTTCTACAGCAATAACTGTGCACTTCTATAAAATTTGGTGGTAAATTTGCACACACTATAATGTGTTTTCAAGCCAAATGGACTGGATTACATGTGTCCAGTGGACACATGTGTGAAATGGACAGCTATGTATGGGGCATAATTTTTTTTTGGGGGGGACCAGATTGCCATTTTTTCTTTTTTTAAGATGAGAGTGGGATGTTGCGGAAGGATAGTAGGTATAATTGGGGAGGTAAGTTGGGTAGGAAGACAGACAAGACAGCAGACAGGGGCAGTATATGACACATGTGGGGGTAAACATCTTGGATGGGGAGAGTGGTTGGGAATCGGACATCCATGAGCCCCCAAACAGATACAGTGGGACTGAGGTCCCCACACATGGGCAGTCACCACTGCTGGCCCCAAAGGTGGCTGTTCTGGGGGCTGAGCATGTGGGGCAGGCTAACCATCAAGATGTGCCACCCAGCCCTCAAGCTGGCATAGCTGATCTCCAAACTGCTTTTGGAACTCATTACTCACCAAACCCCAGACCTGACTATGGGTGATGATGTCCTGTCCTCAGTTGCTCCTGGGGTGATGGGCCACATTCCCTGAGGCAGTTCCACCCAAAGGTGGTGCAGGACCAGCAGAAGAGGAGGTCCCAGGTTGGGCCCCAGATGTGCTGGGGGCCTGGTGCCATGGCCAAATGAGGTGGGACAGGCGGATCTGTTGGGATCTGCCTTACCAGATGTGCTATGATATTGAGGTTTTACAACATATGTTGGTTAGTCATGAACAACACATTCCAGGATTGGTTGGGTGTTCCAATTGACCCCATAAAACAGATATGAAACAGTTGCATAATAAACAGAACACATGCATATATTACACCACAATGGACATTATAACAGCATGCAGGTTACACTGATAGCAACAGGCCAGGAATGATAGTATTTGAACAGGGAACATTAATAATCAAATGTTTAAGTATTTGTAGAACAATACGACACATGTCCTAACAGTAGGTTTGGTGAAAAACACATCCATTGATATATGTGTATAGATTATTGGTGCAGATAGGGTGGAGGAGGGAGAGATAGAGATGTCAGTTAACAACTCTATAGGCGTCAATTGCTCACAACTGTAATGATCATTACTCTACTCATTACTCTCCAGTTATGACATCACTTTACATCTACCCATGGCCTTGGATTGGGCAGCGGTATTTTGTACACAATGTATTAATAATGCCTTTCTAAGGCTGGTATGAACATCCCTTCACCTGGCAGACCTGTGAAGGTAATGTCTGTTAACACTACCTGACTGTTTCTACCCATATTCACATACTCAAGGTTACATATGTGCATTCATACTGTGTGTGTGTGTGTGTGTGTGTGTGTGTGTGTGTGTGTGTGTGTGTGTGTGTGTGTGTGTGTGTGTGTGTGTGTTTGTTTGTGTGTGCATGCTACTGCTATACTCTGCCTTGATTTCTATTGGTCACCCTGGTTGTTGGCAGCAGTGATCACTAGCCTTGAAAGCATGACACTTGAGGGACATTTATCGGAGGAGACTACTTGGTGTATGTACTTATCTTGCTATCATTTGCAGCCTTGGAGTTGGACAGTGGGCATTGTACACAGTGTATAAGTACAGCCTTCTTACAGCTAAGATATGCCTTTTCTTACCTGGCAGACCTGTGGAGGAAATTTCTGTTAACACTACCTGACTGTTTCTACACATATTCACAAATTCCTGGGTGAAATTATGCATACAGCTTACTACCACTCACGGGATTCAAACCTTGTTTGTTTGTGCAAAAAATAAGTTTGTGTTTCATCAAAATGAGCTATCGAGGAACTGCTATCTCTTGTTTGACAGCTTTCTGCCTAATACTCTCTTGGTTGTATGAAGACTGGTAGAGATGGGTGAAGGCTGCCAGCCTAGCCAGATAGAATTGTGCAGTTAATTCTACAATTTGTAAATACTGTGAAATCTTGAACTTAAAACAACATGGCAACATTGCCCTCTGCTGTAAAGAAAGCTAAGTCAAGCATTTCTTGATGGTACTTTGAAATTAAAATTACTTTATGTCTGTTCCTTTGAAGTTAGAATGTGGAGTTAATGAGTCTGGAGTAAGTATCCTGCCTATTGTTTTAACTTAAGGAATAATTACTAGAATTTACATGTGGAATGTCCTTTATTGCTCTAAGTGTAAATGAATGTAAATGCAGTTTCTGTCAGCCTGGGAACTCCAGGAAAGTGTAAAAGAGATGATGTAATTTTTTTTATCAGAGCTGCAGTTTCAATTTAAACAGTGAGAACCAGAGATTATTAAGCATTTTTGTCTGGACATCCAACTCAGCACTGCCTTATGATCTCTATATGTAAGTAGCATGTTAGAACTGTGTTTTCTCCTAGAAGTAGCTAGGAATTAGAAAAAATAGACTAAGTGTATTTCTGTTATGTCAGAACTGTACTACTGAATTATTTTTAATATTTCTGTGTGATCTCTGAACTCTTGACTAGAGCTGTGTTGTAGTAGTACTGTCTTGTGTTTTTAGTATTTATTATTAAATATGTTTAAACCCTTTCAACTGTGGCTGTTTTGTGTAGAGATAATTTAAGCTCTTTAGAGTACTTGTATGTCTTTGGTAAAACTGTACATAGCGACTCTAATAAGCCTTGACTGTAGTCACACTTACCAATTGGATAATAATATTGCATGGTAATAATTGGACACCCTTTTAACGGCCTTTGAGTAGCTGATAAATATTAGCTGGGTGGTGGCAGCAATTGCTACTGTATAGTCTGGGTAAAAGGGGCACAGCTGGAGAACCTGTGCCAGTCTTCCCCAGAAGTGTCTGTGTGGTTGTATCTCAAAGTGTGTGTTTGTGTGTCAGCTACTTGGGCAGGGACATGAAACACTGGTTGGACAGAGAGGGTGCTTGAGATTTTAGCTTGCCCAGCTAGGCTGAGATTTGGACACTATAGCTGTGCCAGTGGGGAGTCTTATTGGGGATCTGGGGAGCAAGGGAGTGACCAGCCCTGGACTGACTGTGATCTCTGCATGCTCTTAAGGGAAATTGCACTTTATTGTATGTGTTATCCTTTCCTCATATATGAGACACCTTCTCTCGTGTTAGTGGTGAGGATTGAGGATCCTTGATTGCTAGGCCAGGGCATGGGTGTCGCAGGTTGCACAATCTAACCTTGTAATTCTGGCATTCATGAATGACAGATAGTTCTTATACTGTGTATTCATACTTTGACATAGTACAGTCTGAGATACACTGGTTAATACAACATTATTATTCAGGTATCATATCTTGGTGCATGGAAAATTTCATATAGTTAATCTCCTGTTTTACAACTCCACAATCTTTGTCAGATGAGCCAAAATTATTTAATGCTTTCAGAGCTATAGTTGCTGTGCAGAACCTGTACACATTTAGATTCATACCACTGCATACAAAAGTAAACACAAACAGTCTGGGGTTTTGATTTTTATTGACAGGTACTGACACTTTTATTGATATATACCCTGTACGTCACTCTTGCTCTGCTAGTGTCTCATTTATTCAGTACAAAAAATGCACATTTTTAAATGCTGACAGGTAACATTCTACTCTTTTCTATTTATTTCCCCTCAATACTACTAGTTAGATTTGTACTCACCAACCTCACGACACAGCCTTGGCAGCCTGCTGGCATGGGCATCCATGTTCACGGTCCTGTCATCTGCAGCTGTACAGGAGATAGAGAAGCATTTATGCATACCTATCCATCACATACACAGGCTGGACTTTGGCAAACAGTAATTGATACTGATACTTACACATCTGGGACATTCCCTGCCTGTGCATCTTGGACCCACATGTCCAAGAGCACCCTCTTCCTATGCTTCAGGTCAGCAAAATGGTGCCAGACCTGCTCACCAGTCTGAGGGATGCCAATGACACTGGTGAGATCATGTGCGAGATGGTCCCAGGCCTCTGCTTTGTATTGAGAGCCCTGGTACTGGCCCTTCAGCAGTCTCCCCCATGGTCTTTCACGAGGAGTCCAACCAAGACCCATGGACTCCTGAATGCCCCAGTGCTGTGTCTGAAAGCGTGATCCTTCACCAACTCCAGCCATAGTGCCTGCAGTGATGAGCTACAATCGGTTATGGGCTGTATTGCCACTTGTGAGGTTTAAATAGGTCTAATTTCCTGCCCTTTGCTGTGATTGACCAATTTTGAATATGCTGAGCTAAGCTAAGCAATGTGCAAACCCGCTTAGCTAAGATAAGCATTGTTTAAAGGGGTAGATGCTAAGCATTGCTTACCAGTGTGAAAATCTGCTTAGCTATGCTAATTATTGCTAAGCATTTAGATTTACACTGGCTAAGCATAACTGCGCAAAATGTAGTATTGTTCAGCTTTCATTTTATAAACTATCAGGATTGTGGGGTTGGTTCCTTATTAATAACATCTTATTATATATATGTTTAACATCCATAGCATCCCCCCTATGTGCTTTTGTTACATTATATTCTTGTGTGGCTATACTGTATGGGACACTTGTGTTTATATGGGGGTTATACATCTGTACTGCACTGACACCTCACATTTAGACCTGCTACTCCACCCTGGTTAACAAATATATATTATTTACTACCTATTTATAAAAAAAGATATTTTAGTGCTGCTTTCACATATAAAAATGAATGGACTGCATTGGGGCTCAAACCACGAATAACTGCATACTAAGCGAAATTTGTAACCACTATGCTATCTCAGTTTGGGTACTTTGGCTGTATACTTCTATTTATCTCCTTCGGATCCCGCTCAGCTGTGCTTAAACTTTAGTGGGGAAGGCAAAAAAAATATTTGTTTTATTTGTCTTAGTTTGGGGATATGTACATAGCTAACAGTCATACCTGTCAACCTCTTGGAGCATAAGATCTGGACAAAGCCTAACATGATGGGGGAACAAAGAGGGACAGATTTATATATTGTTTTTACAAACTTAAAAAGTTGATAGAATAATACGTTTTGCATTAGCCATGACTTTTTTGAAGGATGTGGAGTCTTAGACTCAAATGTCTGTCATTATTTTATGACTTCCATCCTCCGCTCTTTGCCAGACAAGTACAAATTTTGGGAGGAACTCACCTAACATATGCAGCAAAAATCTGCATTCTGCTACAATCTGTACAGTTGAGAGGTATGCAACAGTGTCTGCAGACACTCTTAGAGCATAAAATCTGGACAACGCCTAACATGATGGGGGGACAAAGAGGGACAGATTTTGAGCATTGCTCTTACAAACTTAGAGACAGTTGATAGAATAATAGGTTTTGCATTAGTATGAATTTTTTGAAGGATGTGGAGTCTTAGACTCAAATGTTTGTATTATTTAATGACTTCCATCCTCAACTCTTTGCCAGACAAGTATAGATTTTAGGGGGAACACACCTAACATATGAGGCAAACATCTGCATTCTGCGAAAATCTGTACAGTTGAAAGGTATGCAACAGTGTCCATGAACACTGTTTTTGTTTTCAAAGTGCCATACAGCACTTCCTGAGTGCAGGGAGTAGGTTTAATGTATGAGCACTGCTCAGACACGCCCCCTGCACTCGTTCATGGATCGAGTCTGTGCAGGTTATACAGCAGCCCGTCTTCATGAATATGCAAGGCATGCTGCTGTGCTGCATGGGCACGATATTTTATGATTTTTATGAGTAGTGGATTCAGATTTGTTATATTGTCCTATTTTATTACTATTCCTCAATTATATATGTATATATATATATATATATATATATATATATATATATATATATTTTTTTTTTTTTTTTTTTTTTTTTGTGGTGTGTACTTGTTCGAGTTATTTTTTTACCTGCACTTCTTCTCAATAAGCTGTTCTTAATGGTTAATCAATTGTGTCAATTATTTTAACAATTAGTTAGCAATTATTCAATTAAGTTTTTTGAGATATATATATATATATACATCTGTATCAGGATTTTAATTCATTTCTGATGAAATCCTTTATGTATTAGGATGAACACTTTGTGGAATAAAGTACTTTTTGGATTAATTATTTTAGGTATCCATTATTTGACTAGAATTATTTATTTTTTGGATATATTTTCTCAATGATGCTTAAGTGAAGCCCTTTGGTGGCTTTTTATGTATTTGTAGAACATTTTGACTACTTTTGTTTTGCTCTTAAGCGAGGTAGTTCAAGCACTGTGGGCTATGGTTTACTCTGTGGGCAGATCTTGCATTGTCATTGAGAGACATAACCACAAGTGTGCCGACACATGCATTGCAAACAGCAGGCAAAGCACTTTTAACTTATAAATGAAACATTCACATCAAAAGCCCTGTAAAAGTTACACATAAATGTCATTAAGGTTGCGGCCTACATTTCAAAACTTATCTGCAGCAAATATGGCTTCCTGCTAAATGCTATGTAAACATAAGTGGAGTTAATTCATACATGTACACCCAGGTATTGTCTGAACCAGGGGCAGCTCATGCTATAGGACTGCAGCACTGCAGCACTCCCACCTAAAAAACAAATAAAAATAAAACGGAGAAACACAAAAACAAGCACTGTAAAATCCAGGAAGTGTGTGCATGCTCTAAAATAGACGAGAACACTCTCAGACTGCTTTCTCAGCAGTCTAGATAGGGGGAAAGGCATCTCGGCCCTCTGGACTGCAGCAGCAGCAGGCTGGACCAATTGCAAGGATTACTTGGACTGTTTGGATATCAGTGGCAAGGGGAGCAGTTATTTAGACATTTGGCTCATCGGCAAGGTAAGCAGGCAAAGGGACTGTTTGGATATCGGGGAGCAGTTATTTGGCTTGTCGGCAAGGTGTGTGTGTGTGTGTGTGTGTGTGTGTGTGTGTGTGTGTGTGTGTGTGTGTGAAATGCCCCAGTTACTGTATACTGGTGGCTAACTCATGGTGGTGTGGTAGGGAATACCTCAGGCTTTAACCCTGTACCTTGTATGCAGGTGTTAAGGGCCTGAATTCCATACCCACCACCATTTGTAAAAAATGTGCAGATGTTTGCCTCATATTTGATCTGTTCTGTTCCTCATAATATCCATGGTTTTTAAATGTTTAATTGCTTAGATATTTGATGGTGCAGTGGTCTCATTATTGTCTCACAGCTATAGGTTCTCAGGTTTGATTCTTGGCTGGGATGCCTTCTGTGTGGGGTCTGCATCTTCTCCCTGTGTTTGTGTGGGTTTGCTTTTGTGTCCTCCCATGTTACAAAGACATGTCCGCATTATTTCTTCCTGGGCCTATGCTGAAAATTGTTTTTTTGTTCCAAGTCAGACTGTCCTGGTTAACAAATGTTAAGTAAAATTGACAGGCATTTGAATTTCAGACTTTAGGTTTCTGAATGTTTAATTCCTTAAATATTTCATGGTGCAGTGGGAGCATTGTTGCTTCACAGCTGTAAGTTTTCTGGTTTGATTCTTGGCTGGGGTGCCTTCTGTGTGGAGTCCGCATCTTCTTCCTGTGTTTGTGTGGATTTGCTCTGGTGTCCTGCCATTTTACAAAGACATGTGTCTGCAGTATTTCTCCCTGGGCCTCTGCTGAAAATTGTTTTTGTTCCGTCAGAAGTAAATTTGACAGGCATTTGAATTTCAGACTTCATATTCTTCAGAAAATACATAGTAACACAACCTTTTATTCTAGCAATTTTCTAAGTTTATAAGATGAATATTTGAAATTTGTCCCTATTTTTGGGACTGTATTCCCCCATTATTGGCTTCATCCAGGTTTTTTGTGCTAAGGTTGACAGCTATGGCAAGAACTGAATTCACTGAATATGTTTGAGGGCTGTATTCCCTCATTACTGGGTTTATCCAGGTGTTTTGTGCTAAGAGGTTGACAGCTATGGTGAGAACTGAATTCACTAAATGATAGCCATTTAAGTTTCAGTCTTCCTCTCTTTCACAAAGCAGCTGATTTGGCGTAGTGGTATGCTGCTCTGACTGTTTTGCACAGGGACCTTGGCAGAAAAATGTATGGTGGTAACACAGCATTTTATTCTAGCAACTTTCCAAGATTATACAAGCAATGTTTAATGTGTCCCTGTTTTTTTGGCTTTTGACCCCCCCCCCTTCCCCAATAAATTTCGGCTTTTTCCAGATTTCTTGTGCTGCGAAGTTGAGATGCAGTTGAGTATTGAGTAGATTTTACAAGGAGCTGAGAGCTGCAGGGGAAGAGAAGTTTAGTGCTGCTTATGCTGTGTCTGCTTGCATTGTTAATAGCACAACAGGTTGTGTACTTGCTTTTTGATGCAGAATGCTGTGGTTTCTACTCCCACAAGGGGTGGATGCTGCCGTACTGAGAATGTCCTCTTTGGCGAAGATACTAACTATGCGCCTGTTATCAGTTTGCCATCCATTTCCTACTGCAATATTACTAGCTTATCATTTTTTAATGTAATATAGGCAATTTATTCATCAGGGGCAACAGACACGTTATTTTTTGATGAAACCATGAAATATAAAGGTGTTTGCTAGCAGCAACCTCCTCATTAGTTACAGATTTCTTTAATGTGGAATTATTTAGATGACTTTTACTTCTTCAGAGATTGTGCATATTTACTGATAATGGTGGACTGTAGAATTGTGCATATTTACTGATAATGGTGGACTGTTGAAGTCTGAGTAGACTTTTATGATGAAAATGTTCTGAACTGGGCAGTTTTGTCATTATGGGTGCATGCATTTTGTTTCATTGTTTACTGGAAAAATGTTCTGAATTGGGCAGTTTTGTCATTATTGGTGCATGCATTTTGTTTCATTGTTTACTGGAAAAATGTTCAAAACAATATATTTAAAATACCCTCTAACAACTGTACTGTATTGTACAAGGTATATAATTTAGTACAGTCAGGAAGGTGTATCAAAGAGCACATGAATGTTTCATGTGCAAGGGGTCTATGATTTGAAAACAGCCCAAAATTAATCTTTATCTGCCACTGGCAAAATGTATTTTCTTTGAATGTGGGTTTCAATGCTGTTTCAATGAATGTGAGTTTCAAGGGCAGAGAAGTTTTAATGCTAAGTCTGTTTTCATTGTGAGACTGCATTGCTTTGTTTAGCAGATGTCTTAGTGTTTGTGCTGTAAAATGAAAAATAAAACTTTCAAATAAAGTCCAAATCATCATAGAAGTAAAGCAGTATGCACATTGGTGTTTATGGTAAATGGAGTGAAATAGCCAAGTAATGGATCATTGGAATGGTTGCAGGGGGTAACTCCATTCAACCATGATTTTGTCAGGGGGAAGGGCGGCAAACTCAAAGATAGCCCCGGTTGAACTATACCTCCCAACTGTCCAAATTTTCACAGAATAGATTTTTGCTTCTTATTTTTGGTTTGTTCGTCATAAAATGTGTGGTTTTCTGGCAAATCATTTAGGAATTAAGTCACTAAATAATAACACACTGAGTTTCAGATTCATAACCTTCAGAAAATGCATGCTAAAGTAAGACCTGTTATTCTATCAACTGTCTCAGTTTATACAAGAGCAAAGAGCAATTTTTAGTACTGTTTATATGTTCCCCCAATACATTTGGCCTTGTCCAGATTTATTGCATTAACAGGTTGAGAGGTACATGCAAATAAATTGCTTTATAGAATTAGGCATAGCCAAACCTCTCAACTGTCCCCAATTTTTACTAAAAATGTTGCTCTTCCCCCTAATAATCCCTCCACAAAAATAGCAATTTTGGAAGACAACATGGAGGGTTTACAATTAAGAAATAACTGTAATAATCAGAGTTATAGATTACTTTTATTTCAGAAATGCATGTAGATTGTTTTATTTTGTCAGCTGCTCAAGTTAGCAGTACTAATATTAAAGTGTCCCTTATTTGACAGGTTCCCAGCTGTATTGTGTCACTATTTTATATTTTTGCATCACATTTTTGGTCCATTTTTCATAAATTGTGTTTTTTTTTTTGGCAAATTAGTGACAAACCATTAAAGACTGAAGTTAGAAAACAATGACAGACATTTGAGTTTCAGATTTCATACCCTTCAGAAAATTCATACTAATGCAAGACCTATTCTATTATCTTTCTAAGTTTTTAAGAGCAATATTTAAAAATTGTCCTTATTTTTGGGCCTTTGTCCCACTTCTATGTATGACATTGTCCAAAGTTCTTGCTCTGAGGTTGAGAGGTATGACAAATGTGTCAGGGCCATCACAGTCAGCCAGAGACATTTCAAATTGTGACATACTTGTTGCACCCCACTCCCCCATGTAGTGACTCTGGATGTGTCCAAGCAAGGCAAGAAGTAGTTATGCAGTGTAACTGTGCAGAGTATCCCCCCATCCAAGGTAGACACAAGTACTATAGTGGCTTTTCATCTGCCCTTGATTTTGCAGAATGGTCGGGTTTCTGTCATATTTTTTGTACTGTTGATTTATGCTTATTACTCAGAAAGTGCCTGTTGCTCTGTGTTTAATTAGCAATGCTTTAATGACCATTAGGTAAGCTTGTCTGAGATCGTAAAATGCAAGTAAGCTTTAATAAGCATACTGTTAAAGAGTTTCCAGCATTGAAAGCCTTTCTGTTGTTGCCATGCAGAGAATACTTAACTGGATAATGTATAAGCCTTGGGCATTGAAGGACAGGATTACATTATTTTAAAAAGCTCATTACACTTGTTGGAGACTTCCAGTCATCTCTGCAGGCTTTACCCATAAACTAAACAGAATGCCAATCATGTGTGGTCCATAACCTGTACAGTAATCCTTTAACTTACTATCCAACTCCCAGCATGGTTTCAGGCCCTACCACAGCACCACCTCAGCTCTCCTTTCCTTTACTACTGCCATAAACCAAAACAGGAATGACAATAGGCTAACCTCTGCCCTCTTTCTTGACCTATCAAAAGCCTTTGATATGGTCATCCCTGAACTTCTCATGCTTTCACTAAAATCTATTTCCCTCAACAAGCCTGCTATCCAGTGGTTCCAGTATTACCTGACTGGTAGACAGCAGGCAGTACTATGGCAGGGCAAACTCTCCAGCCAGTTACCTCTCACACTTGGTGTCCCTCAAGGGTCCATACTAGGTCCACTACTCTTCTCTATTTTTATGAACAACCTCCACACTGCTATCCCTAAAGCCACCTGCATCCAATAAGCAGATGATTCCGCTCTCATCTGCTCAGCCACCTCCCCATCCAACTTGCAAATCTTAACCCAAAATACATTTAACACTATCGAGAACTGGCTCACCAATAAACTCCTAATTCTGAACCCCAAAAAAACAAAACTTCTGCTCTTCTCTCTCACTAGTAGATCCACCACACTTTCATTCTCTGTCACATTTAACAATGGTACCACTATTTCCCCAGATAATCACACCAAACTGCTAGGGGTTATCATAGACAATAATCTCAAATTTGACCTACAGGTCAACAAAACCATACAGACCATCAATAAGAAGCTTCGATCACTGTATAGAAACAAAACATTTTTAACCCCACTGGCTAGGACTGTAATCACCCAATCACACCTACTCTCTACTCTCTTATATGTCTTGCCTGTATTCTCAAACTTCAACAAATCCGAACTAGGTAAGCTGTTCCATAGCTACAATCATATTGCCAGATTCACCACTGGCTCCACTTATAGAATCCACCACTGCCAGAACCTTAAACAACTACAGTGGCTAGAACTGCCCAGCTTAATTCAATTCAATCAACTCTTAATAGTGCACACAATTTTGTACCACTCTGAGGATACCCCCTCACTTAAAAATATTATTAAGCCATATAGCAATCTAAGATCCCTGCGGTCAGCTGATAAACTAATGGTCCAAACCCACAAAGCTAATAACTCTGCTGGTGAATCCCTGTTTGCCAACTTCATTGGCAAAACCTGGAATTCGTTGCCAAACTATATAACCCTACAATCTTCCAAAAGTCTGTTAAAAAAAACCTCAAACAGTATCTCAAAGTGAATTGGCTATGCCCATGTACCAACCCTGATTAAGTAAAAACTAAAAGCATATTCTGCAATTATCATAACGTGTAACTACATCACCAAGCTCTGCTTCCAATCTGATGTCTCTAACTTTTAATTATCTGTCCATGACAGTTGTGAGTCCCTACTAGGGAACACTACTAACCCATTGTATATAATGACTTTGTTTTTATAATAATTTGCTAACTTCTGTGTAATATATGTAAGTTTGTCTTTGTGGAGCTTTTCTCCCCGGACCTCCGCTGAAAATGGACATGAATCCAGTCGGACTATCCCAGTAAACAAATGTAAAATAAATAAAATAAAATAATAAAATTTAAGCAATGTATCTTGAGCTTGTTTCTTGTTTGCTTTTCATTTTTTACTTTGATCATGTTTTCCCCATGAAAATAGTAGATAGTTGTCAGGCAGCAGGTCCTTTTTGGATAAGAAACAATTTTACAAGTGGGGCTATCACAGAGATTTCTACTTTCAGCATGTTACTTGGTACTTTAATAAAGCTGAATATAAATTATAATTAGAACTGCAGTGCAAGAAGAAGTGGTTTGAGTTGAGTGCTGCTTGTTTTTCTTATACTTGATTTTGATTGTCATTCCACTAATGTATTTAAAAAGTAATTTATTTTTCCATGCCTCACAACCTTTTTGTTTCCATTTCGATATTAAGTAAGCTGTCATGCAGCCAATGCATTGAAATATTTTTATTCTTCTACACTTCATTTTGTCTTGATTGGATTCTCATAATGACGGTTTGGCACCCAGGGCATTATATTTAATTAAAGTTAGTTTTTGTGGGTTTGAGCATAGCCCCTCCCCCTTCTAGTTGGCTGCACCCCTTCCCATTAACCACACCCATTCAGCATTCAGTCTCCTGCAGCCCCCCTTTGATTTGAAGTCGCCAGCCACCACTTGTCTGAGCATTGCACTTACATTAATGATGCATGATGAGTGTTTCTGCATTATAACTAGTATACATGGTATAGTACACATCAAAAGTAAAACCCCACAACCTGTAGCAATGACCACATCTATGTGATTTACAAAAACAGGCAAAGTAAGCAATATGCTTCTCTCCCTGCACTATTCCTCCAGCCTACGCATCTGCTATATGCACAGGGCACAATTATGACTACAGTCCTCATCACCTGCAAAAAGTAAACAGCATGTGTGAATGATGTAGATATGAAATAGCAGTGATATACATTGCTCATATCATGTTATCTTAATTTTAACTTGAAGAACATCACAAAACCACAGTTGGGAATGTTACACACACACACAACTATCAGAATACTATGAGAACTGCCCTGTAATATAATTGAACCTATATCTAGGCAAGATATATACATGCATGCCTGTTCTTTTACAGGCTGAGCTAACAGCCATGACATTTTGTCCTGACCTAATATTGCTTGTGTGCATTCATATTCCTGCGGATATTGAATGAATATGGAAACATCTGACACATAAATGGTAGATGCCCTCATGCACCACAAAGCTGTCAGATATCATCAAGTTTTAAACACAGAAAATATGTTTAGACAGTCAAGCATGCATTGCTCTTGTATTGAACAAATGGAGCTTTAATAATAATGTGTACTCTGTAAAGCAGAAAGGACTAATGAAGTTATTTATGAGTTAGTATTCACACATAGACTGGTCAAAACTGTTGAAGTAGTATGGATAATGTAGAAATGCACAGTCATCAGCTGCCTAGGTGCTATAGGTGTTAGTGATACCCAATTATACTGGATGTGTGAAATGATATCCATATATGTTGGAAAATAGATACATCTACAATGTTCAATATTATGTTCATAATAAACAATATTAAACAAATAAACCCCATGAGACTAGATCTCATAATTACAGGGAGAACAGTCACCTTGCCTTCTTAATTATCCAGTGAGCTAATTGTCAGAACAACTACTTAATTGTTTTAAAAGGCATGTATCTATATATCTGGAACATAGCTATATCCCTGAATTCCTTAGGAAGGTCCAGGTATATGCAGGATTCTGACACTTAGTGTAGGCATCCACCGGCTGTCTCTCCACCTCAGCAACCCAACAGTGAAGCTCCTCTGCATTCCTCTTATGCAGGTCATTGTAGCAGTGGAGGACATACACTCCAGTCTACCAGATTTGTGTATATTGTCGATGCCTCCTTGCAGCCTGGTTCCATATAGCAATCATCACAAATTTCCATGGTCTGGCTCTCATAAAATGCTCCAGTCCAGTGAGACAGTCAGCATCTGGGTTGTCTCTTACTCCTCCTTACTCTAATTGAGCACTCAGACACATCAAAGCCACCTGGAAGTAGCCATTTTTATGATAATGTTGAGAGTGCTGATAAATCCCAATTCAATAAATTGCTCAAGGAGGTCCCACTAAGTTTGCAGGTAGCATGGGTCTGATATGTAAATGAATGAAAATAAATATTTAAAAGGAGAGCTTATGGCATGTTATGATATAATTGGAAGATAATGATCATGTGCTACATATGGCCCATTTAAATATACCAAATGGGTGCTTGTGCAGACCACCATCCCATTTCTTTGCGCTTTTGGTTAATGCACTGAATTTTGACAATTTATGTGAATATGTGCAATTAGGATTCTAAAACCTTGAATTTTAGTGAACCTCATTAATTATGTATGGCACACATGGGAATTAAAGGATATATGTACATAGCTTGTCTTAGTTTCAGTTATACCTGACTCATAGGTAGCTGCAAAGCTATTTTTTCACCTGCTAGCATTACCGTGTTATGAAATGTTTATCTCCTTATAGACCTATATTAACATTACTTCTTATCAAAGTATGCGTATATGGTTAGATTAATGCATTTAAGAAAAAATGTGTGCATTATGAAAAACATTTGTGACTTACATGAATACAGGTGATTACATCTGCAGTAATAACATAATAACATACAGTTCTTTCCCACATGCAATTGTACAGACAGATTTAAATAGCACAACTGAATGGTATATATATATATATATATATATATATATATATATATATATATATATATATATATATATATACACCACGGTAAATAAAAACATAAAAAATATTTATTGCAGAAAAGGTGAGCACTTTCACAGTGAAGCTGCTTCATCAGACAATTCAACAGAAATGCATCAACTCTTTTAAAATAACACACAACCAATGGAAAAATATGTTCAATTAAGGATAATTTCTTAAAGGAACAACATAACTTGTATTTCTAAAACCTGCTGTAAACTTCACATATATAAATATAAATACAAATGACACATATAAAATCAGCAAATAATTATTTGGGTAAGGGTCTGTCCAGCAACTTGGGATGTATAGATACTTTCTCATTAAAGCCACTGCCATTATTGGCACGCAGCCTTATAATCCATTCAAGTTTCCTTCCTTCAACTCTATTCTTAAATGCACCTCCACGTATTCCCGTCATAACTACCTCAATGACCATGAACTTGAAGGCATGTTTTTCACCCTTCTCCATAATATGTTTAGAGAGGGCATTAGAGGTAACAATCCTGGTGATATCATACAAATGGTCTCTGATTCGGTCACGTAATCTACGTGTCATCATACCCACATAAAATACATAACATCCCTCACAGTGGCATAAATACACTAATTTAGTAGTCTCACAGTTTGCTACCAGTTTAAACATAAATTCTTTGTTCATGTCAGGATGATAAAATCTGCCTTTATGATCTAAATATTGACAATAATTGTAAGTATTGCAAGGAAAAGTACCTATTCCATCTCCTCTATCCTGTGTATAAAATTATCGATCCTGTCTGGGGCCACATAAAAGTCTCTTCAGGGATTTCTTATTTTTAAAAACATAATGTGGTGTATCCCCTACCAATTCTCTTAACATTTTCATCTGCACATAGAGCATTCCAATTTTTTCTGTAAATATTCTGTATAGATTTAACATCACTCAAATATGTAATCGGGATTTTCAAGGGGTTACATCCCTTCATTCTATTGCTAGCCCTTGAGGTACTGTATGAGAAATAAGGTCTCCCTGAGTCCTCTCTCATATTGCGTGTAGCAGATAATGCTGTTTTTACTTCAGCTTGCAAATAACCTCTCAGTTGGAAACTCTGTTCTAACTTTTCCAGCTCTTGTTCAATTTTATCATTATTAACAGTCAGCCCTGATACTCTTAGGGCCTGTCCCCTTACCACATTACCAAAAATATGTTGCCGATGCATACTGCTTCTTTCAACATATGTGTGCTTCTAGCATTCTTTTCTATATATACTCATTTCAAAGGCCCCCATGGGTAGTCTGTCAATCCTGACATCTAGAAAGTCAATATTACTGGTGGAACTATGAGCTGTAAATCGCAGGTAGCCAGTGCTACTATTAATAAATTCTAAAAAATTGTTGAAGGATGAGGTATCCAGCTCCCAGAAGAGGAACAGATCATCCACAAAATGTTGATAAAAAGATAGATTAGAGCCCAGATACCTAAGAATATTATTCTCTTCCCAGGAGGCCATGACTATGTTGGCATAGCTATTAGCACATGTTGTGCCCATAGCCACGCCAGCACGTGGACGAATGAAAAGGAAAGCAACACTGAAGGAAGACAACTTATTTACCATAAAAAAGATGTGGCAACGACAGGAGAGTCGATAATACGGAACTTGTCAAAACATGTTTTTTTCACAGGAAGAACTGTATGTCCTATATAAAGGTATGACATTTATACAGGCTAGTAAAATGTCTTTGATTGAGAGCATTGTAGAACTGAAAATGTTTACACGTAACTTAATGTTGAAGCTACAGTTTGGTAACAGCAATATAACTGAAACCCCAGTATTGGAACTTTTAAGAAATCAACAGGCTATGCACATGCCACAAAAGGGGTGGTGGACACGTTTGACAAGATGTGCTTGAATGACATTTACAAATTGTATGATAATAATAACAGGTCTAAATGTTTCTTTAACCTGAAAATAAATGAAAAGATAGCATTAGAAAGTCTGTGTCAAGATATGTCCATCTCAATTAGACCAGCTGACAAAGGTGGCCCAGTTGTGGTTATGGACTACTGTGCATATAGGAATTCAGTGTTAATGATGCTAAGTGACAGTCGGACATATGAAAGTATTCTGAAAGAAGTTATTGATATAAGTGTTTTTTCTATTTATAATGAATTATTTGAATGTATGCAATGCCGTAGCATCACAAAAGAACTTTATGACTTTTTTGTTGTTAAGGAACCAGTTATACCCCTTATACAAGGTCTCCCCAAGATACATAAATATCCTGTCAACCCCCCTCTTAGACCCATAGTGGCTGGAAGTGGTTGGGCTACGGAACCACTCTCGATTTATATCGAAGAACATCTGAAACAAGTATTAGCTAAAAATCAGTATGTTTTGAGGGACACAAAACATTTTTTGGAAGAACTTTATGCTCACATTTGGGGTAAACCACCTACCAGGGGGTGCATGATGGTCACCCTAGATGTACAAGCTTTATTTACGGCTATACAAATGACCAGGGAATTGAACTACTTAGACAGTATTTGCTACAACATAGCACTTATGAACATTCAATGACAGAATTACTGTGTTTTATGGTAGAGACCGTTCTTGAGAATAACATCTTTGTATTTGAACAAACTCTCTACAGGCAACGTGCTGGCATGGCTATGGGCACACCTTGTGCTAATAGCTACACCAACATAGTCATGGCTGCCTGGGAAGACAATAATATTCTTAGGTATCTTTTTATCAACGTTTTGTGGATGATCTGTTCCTCCTCTGGGAGGGGGATACCTCATCCTTCAACAATTTTTTAGAATTTATTAATAGTACCACCGACTACCTGCGATTTACAGCTCATAGTTCCACCAGTAATATTGACTTTTTAGATGTCAGGATTGATAGACTACCCATGGGGGCCTTTGAAATGAGTATATATAGAAAAGAATGCTACAAGATCACATATGTTGAAAGAAGCAGTATGCATCCACAACATATTTTTGGTAATGTGGTAAGGGGACAGGCCCTAAGAGTATCAAGGCTGACTGTTAATAATGATAAAATTGAACAAGAGCTGGAAAAGTTAGAACAGAGTTTCCGACAGAGAGGTTATTTGCAAGCTGAAGTGAAAACAGCATTATCTGCTACACGCAGTATGAGAGATGACTCAGGGAGACCTTATTTCTCATACAGTACCTCAAGGGCTAGCAATAGATTACATATTCGAGTGATGTTAAATCTATACAGAATATATACAGAAGAAATTGGAATGCTCTATGTGCAGATGAAAATGTTAGAGAATTGGTAGGGGATACACCACATTATGCTTTTAAAATAAGAAATCCCTGAAGAAACTTTTATGTGGCCCCAGACAGGATCGACAATTTTATACACAGGATAGAGGAGATGGAATAGGTACTTTTCCTTGCAATACTTGCAATTATTGTCAATATTTAGATCATAAAGGCAGATTTTATCATCCTGACATGAACAAATAATTTATGTTTAAACTGGTAGCAAACTGTGAAACTACTAACTTAGTGCATTAATGCCACTGTGAGGGATGTTATGCATTTTATGTGGGCACGAAGACACGTAGATTATGTGACCAAATCAGAGACCATTTGTATGATATCACCAGGAAGGTTACCACTAATGCCCTCTCTAAACATATTATGGAGAAGCACTCAAAGACATAAGGGATGATGCGAAGCGAGCTTTAACAAACTCTAGGATGAAACTGTCACAAAGTACAAACGATCCACCAATGTTAAAACTCCACAGATTTATTGTTCCAGAAACAAACTTTGGATAAGCGCTTTCACTATGAATAGCTTCCTCAGATCCTTCTCATAGTAACTGAAATAGGACCATACATATATAGCAAGTAAAACAATTAAACAATTAACATCATTCCAATTTAAAGAAAAAGTGGTGTATATAAAAAAACTCAAATTTATCCTAAAACACTTTTAAAAACTTGTTAGATGGAGTAATTTATCTAATGAACTTTGTAAAAACTATGCTTATAAAATAATATATATGTATAGAAGCTATACAAAAATATATTAGAACAAGTGTACTCAATAGGTGCAAAGTGTAAATATACATATCTAAGCATCTCATATATGCATGCACTCTTATATATTATGCATACAGACTTATATATTATTATGTGTAAGACATAAAAATCATTTCACATTCCTCCACTGTCTTAGTTTAGGTTTTATGGACACTATTTCATTGAGCCCAGACCCTTTATCAGCTCTTAAAAGAACTATTCATTCACTTTCCTTACTTTCTGTAAGGGTCCTGATATCTCCACCCCTTTTATTGGGAGTCACAACCTCAAGTATTCTAAACAAAAAACTGTGCGATTCCACAAATAATGTAATGTGCTTAGCCAATGCTTATGGTCATTGAGGTAGTTACGATGGGAATACGTGGAGGTGCATTTAAGAATAGAGTTGAAGGAAGGGAACTTGAATGGATTATAAGGCTGCATGCCAATAATGGCAGTGGCTTGAATGAGAAAGTATCTATACATCCCAAGTTGCTGGACAGACCCTTACCCAAATAATTATTTGCTGATTTTATATGTGTCATTTTTATTTATATTTATATATGTGAAGTTTACAGCAGGTTTTAGAAATACAAGTTATGTTGTTCCCTTAAGAAATTGTCCTTAATTGAACATATTTTTCCATTGGTTGTGTGTTATTTTAAAAGAGTTGATGCATTTCTGTTGAATTGTCTGATGAAGCAGCTTCACTGTGAAAGTGCTCACCTTTTCTGCAATAAATATTTTTATGTTTTTATTTGCCGTGGTCTGGTGCCTCCTTTGGTTGTTGTTGTTATATATATATATATATATATATATATATATATATATATATATATATATATATATATATATATATATATATATGGGTCTACTTCTAATGACCGAAACGCCGATTCGCCGACAGTGAAATCACCGACGCCAGAAAACCGACAACACACAAACCCGACAACGCGAAACACCGAACACCATAACACCGACACACTACACGTAAACAACACAGTACACTACAACACATATCCACTAGCCCTAACCCAAACCCTAACCCTAAGGTCCGACACTACCGCACACTCTCCCTACCTGCACCCTAACCCTAACTCACTTACACACAACCAACCCCAAGCTCCGACACTACCGCACACTCTCCCTACCTGCACCCTAACCCTAACTCACTTACACACCCAGAACCCCAAGCTCCGACACTACCGCACACTCTCCCTACCTGCACCCTAACCCTAACTCACTTACACACCCCGAACCCCAAGCTCCGACACTACCGCACACTCACCTATCACACACCCTAACCCTACATCCCTGAGTATTGCACACTTACCTGTCCGCTCCCTACTCCTAAATCCCTCACTATCGCATACTTACCAGGTCGCGCTTACACATTCCCCTTGTCGGTCTTCCGTCTGTCGGGATTCGAGCGTGTTGGTCAACTGCGTTGTCGGTCGTTTCGTGTCGGTGATTTCACTGTCGGCGAATCGGCGTTTCGGTCATTAGAAGGAGACCCATATATATATATATATATATATATATATATATATAAATACATATATTCATAGATTTTCAATCAATTTTGCTGGTGACTCAATACACTCTGTAGTATATGTAGGAAAAATACAGATTCCAGCATTACTCATATGTTGCTATTTAGTATGTATTTGTATTTCTGTTATAGATATGTATTCACTGATGCTTCTTAAAACAAGTATTAGAACTACTGTCTCAATAAAAAAAAAGGAGTTGGTGTTTGTGTCTGCTTACAATGTTCTGTCTGTGGCCTGCTTCTGGATACAGAGGTTTTTCAGTGCTTTTTGTAAGTTGTTCAGTTTTTTTTTTTTATTTTTCAGATACTCTTTGCTAATCTGGATGGCATTCACTGCTCTGTAATGATTGTGCTAATATAAACTCGTCATGTTTAACATTTTATATGACTGATTATTTTACACAATTTGTCTGTTTAGGCTCAAATTGCATTACAGCTACAGCCATCATACATTTCAGTTTTACACATTATGTGTAGTATGTTAATATGAATTGCATGCAGAGTATGTGGCTTCTGTGGCACAATGCTGTTATGTTTGGACTTCTACTCCTGTGATATCCTGTCTAAGGGGTATAAATCCTACAGACAGCCTCTAAGATATCACAACTTAGGCTGTTGTTCCAAATGTTATGTTTTCATGCATTGTTTTCATATCACATATGGTATTATATGTCACAGTACTATATGGCTTAGGGACTATTTCCTAGAATTTTTGCATTGGATATAACTGCAGAGGGTTTACAGTAGCATAAGCTGTCCACATAATCAACTCCATATGTGGGTGCCCACATAAATCTAATATTTTGCATATAACTGTCTTTCAGATGGCAAACATACCTAGGTGAGACAATTTTTCCCACAGAAAAATGAGATTATAATAGATGCTCTGCAGCAACATGGACAGAGATTCCTTGGATGGGAAGGAAATACAGTATGGAGAATGAAGTCTGGACTGACCTCACTAGCATGATTAATGCTGTGGGAGGTCTCAATAGATCCCAGGAGGCCTGTCATCAATGGTGCTCTGACATGATCCTTCATGTGCTCAGTAGGGTATGTTGATATGAGAAGTTGAGGGATGCCACCAATGGTGTCACACCTTTGACACCCACTGATGAGATTACACAGTTTCTTGCATCACTGAATACAACATGGAGTGCTCTATATACCTGGAATGGGATAGAAGCAGGTGTTCCAGGCCACACACATATGTGGCAGTTTGCATAACATTAATGCATATAGAGGAAATCAGTGCATTTTGTTGTTGCATGCATATTCATGTATTGTCATTTTTGTGTTGCAGCAGTAGAATTGCATCATGTACATGGGTTCACATTGGGTGATGATGATCAATGTTAAGTGTAATGACACATAGCCATACAACTGCAGTACACATATAACAGTGCAGCCAATATGTGTAATGTTGTCTGCATTCATTTCCACAGTTCCATCCACTTCTGCACAACAACAGGACATGACATGTTAGCATAGCCGGCCTTAGGCATAGGTCAACTAGGTGGCCACCTAGGGCGCCGGTCTAGCAGGGGTGCTTTTCTAGTATTTATTTTGTGATGGTAGACCAGGATGGGGTACTGGGTAGTGTGGTGGCAGGCACCATGGAGCCCTTTTGCCTAGGGCACCAGTTGACCTAAGGCCACTCCTGCATGTTAATGTCCCCCTATATTGTTAGTATGATGATTGCTTGTTATTGCCTCAGCCTTCTGTCATACTAGTGCTGTTTACTGTCATATTGATATTGCCCTCACATTGTGAAATTCAAGTACATCTTCTGGGGGCATGACCTGTGTAGGGGCACCTACAGACAGACCAGGTATGGGTCCCCAACATGTTCATAGGGTGTGACAATGTGTAACAGAGCTGTGTTGTATGAAATAAATGCTGCTGTTTTTCTACACAGGAACATCTGGCCAACAGGTGCACCATACATCATGTGAGTATCAGCAGACCCTGTTACCGTGTTGCATATGTCATCATGTGACTATGCTGTAGCCTGCATACATGACTGTGTTTACTTTGCCTGTACTTTCCCACTGCAGGATCTACATATGACACTCAAAATCACCGCATCATGAGGGTGTCAGTAGTATGCTATTTCCTCTCTTACATACATGTCATTGCTGTTACATCTGTTGTTGTCCTACATTAGTACTGTGTCCTTCTACCCCTGCACAGGACAGCCACCATCAGCATCTCAGCCACAAACAACTGGCATTTGTATGTATTACTGTATGTTTTACCTCAGTTGGAATCTTACCTCTCAACCTCGTAGCACAAGTAATCAGGACAAAGCCAAAAATAATGGGGTGACAATGTACCAACAATAGGGACAGAGTTTAAATAGTGCTCTTATTAACTTAGATAGTTGCTAGAATATAATGTTTTGCATTAGCATGCATTTTAAAAGGCTATGAAGTCTGAAACACACATTCCATCATTATTTATTGACTTCAGTTCTCATCATTTGCTAGAAAACCACAAATTTATGAAGAACAGACCAAAAATACAAGACAAAAAATCTGGACATTCTGTCAAAATCTGGACATTTGAAAGGTATGGTTGGAATGGTCCGTGCTGGCAAGGATGTGATCGAGACTGTTGTGTTTATGCCTTTGTTTCCCTGCAGTTGCATTTCATCTCTGTCCTCTGGTGCCATCTTTCCAAGAGGACATGTCAAGTGTGTGTTCCACTTGTATTCCTCACATACAAAACAAACAAACAAACAAACAAACAAACAAACAAACATTCAATTTGCTTGCTTGTTTTCCACCTTTTTCTCTAACTAGAATAGTCCAGATCTCAGATTTGCTGATTTCAGGACTGTGTTTTGGGTTTCTGAGTTGTCCAGAACTTGCTGATATAGAAGGAATTCTTTCTGCTTATCAATGGGAGTGGTAAGCTCTGAGCAGCCTATCTATTGCTAGACGAGTGGTTCCAGCTCAGGAATTGTACCTTATTGGCCGTTTTGGGCTGATTTCTATCCCTTTTAACTTTCTGACTTAAAACCCCATGTTTGTGTGGGTTTGCACTTGTTTTACCTCAGTAGATCCTGTTTTGGGTGTCCTGCAGAGTTCTACAGCAGCAGAAAGGAGACAGAGACTGTGCTTGATTAAAAGTACTGCCATTTGCTTTCTTTGGCTTGATTTTGCTTGCTGTACTTTATTCTAGATGTTTTTATAAGCTACTGCATCTATTTTAACTGTAGTCTGTTAATACTGCTTATTGCACTTTATTTAGTCATTTTACAACTTAATTCAACTGCATTTACTGTTGTAGGCTACACACTCAAGTGTGCTAACCTTTTTGTGCTTTAAATGCGAATTTACTACTGTATTTACTACATTTTTGATTGTGTACAATAAAAAAAAAAGAAAAGAAAAAATTCTATCTGCTTTGTTTCCCACCTTTTTCTCTAACTAGAATAGTCCGGATCTCAGGTTTGCTGATTTTAGGACTATATTTTGGGTTTCTGAGGTGTCCAGAACTTGCTGATATAGAAGGAAGTCTTTCTGCTTATCAGTGGGAGTGGTAAGCTCTGAGCAGCCCATCTATCGCTAGAGGAGTGGTTCCAGCTCAGGAATCGTGCCTTATTGGCTGTTTTGGGCTGCTTTCTATCCCTTTTACCTTTCTGCCTTAAAAACCTGTGTTTGCAGGGGGTTGTGTGATGCGCAGTGCAGATAAGCTAGGGTAAACTGTTACCAGTGCCTTAAAGTCTGCTCTTCAAGTTTTCCCTTAGATCTTGCTAGTTTTCATTTCTGTGCACACTAATTAGACTTTTAAATCCAACACTTGTTCAGAACCTCTTGCAGCATTTGCTGTAAGCATACACACTGCTAGTAACACTAAAAACTTTCCATAAAGGAAACTAAAACAGCTTCAGTACTTAAAAGAAAGCAAAAAACAGCTTCAGTACTTAAATAACTGAGCACCTATCCAGGCATGTCTACAGGTCAGTTCCCTATGCTTTCTCCTATTTACCTGGTGAACCTGGGCATCCTGAGGCAATGTAGCAATTACCACTTGTACACAGGCAACCCTCTGCTCATACCTCCAAACACATTAACTTGTGAGAGATGCACTTAATAGCTAAATTAGAGGCCACACTTTCTCCAACCAAGACTGGGTTAGTCAGTCAAGAGGAGAAGGTTAACATATGCAACACACACCCACTTTCACAGATGCTCTCAATAAAAATCTGCCCAAACAACAAAGACCTCTGAGGCAGAAATGCAAGCAACCATCTCATCCAAACATAATCCATGAGACACATAGTTCACATAAACACTGTTCCACTCAACCTGAGCCCCTAAGCCAAAACATTTTACCCAATACACTAGTCATAGGTGACTCAATAGTAAGGCACATTGACTCACCACATAATGCATGCAGTTGGGTCTCTTCACAACAGGTGCAAATATGACTCTGTCATTGTCCATGTTGGTGTGAACAACCTAAGACATACCTCTCTGCACTATATGAAAAGATACATGGAGGAGCTCTTGGATCTTGTAGCATCCTACCGTCACCCAGAATGATACCACAGTACAAGCAGAAAATGATTGACTTCAACAATTGGCTAAGTTTCTGGTGCCATTCAAAGGGAGTCCAGTATCTGTTTACCTGGGATGCCATAACTGACAGACCTCAATGCTTTGCCAGAGATGGCCTGCACCTGTCACCCCTGGGATTCCAGATATTGGCCAAGACTCTTGCCACCCCAATAGTGCCATTTTTAGGCAATGACCTGAAGACAAATTTACCACCATAACAACTACAAGCAAACGCAGACTGAGGGTTATGCTACTCAACGTTAGAAGTATAAATCTCAAAATGCACTCACTTGAGTCACTCCTTAAACTGGAGAACATCGACATCTGTGCAGTAACAGAGACCTGGTTCACGGCTCCGGAGAGCACCCCAGTTCTACCAGGCTTCAATGCATACCACACCTTTCGGCCCCTAAATCTGGACCAAAGCCCCAAAGGAGATGTGGACCAAAGCCCTAAAGGTGGTGGTGTTTCCATTTTCATAAAAGATACACACACCTCCAGACTAGTTGTCCAGCATAACGCATCAGAGATACTTCAGGTACAACTAACACTGGATAAAACTGCAATTCAGGTTGTAGCATGCTATAGATCCCCCACAATGTCCTAAGACTCCCAGTCCACATTCCTGAGCACTCTGGAAAATATTAAGATTCAACCTGATACCCTTATACTGAGAGACTTTAAGTACCCCTTCATCAACTGGGAGAATTACTCATGTACCAACTCATTTGCCCAATGTTTTCTGGAATTTATTAATTCCAACACCCTGGACCAACTTATTCTCACTCCCACCAGAGGTAGAAACATCCTTGACCTGGTCATTACAAACATGGGGGACCATTGCTCTTTACCAGCAATCAACTCCTCCCTGGTTAGATCTGACCACAAGTTAATCACCATGGGTATCCACATCCCACCCTCACCCCCCATGAAGGAAACCACTGTGAAGAACTTCTCAAAAAACAATTTTGAACTTCTGAAAACAAAAGTGGCAAACTTCACGTTGCCCATGCAAATGGAGAATGGGTGCATGACTGCTGAATCATACACCAATGCACTGTATAAGCATATACACAAATGCATGGTACGGGCCATACCAAGCAGAACTAAGATGCTCTCCTCCAAAAAAAGGAAACCAATCTGGTGGTCCTGTGCCATTAACAAACTCTACAACAGAAGGAAAAAAAAACTATTGCAGAAAAGGGTAAAGTCCCAAGACTGGAAAAACCTTCTTGCTAACCTCAGCAAAAATCTGAGATCCCTCATCAAGTCGTCTAAATCTAGTTATGAAAACAAAATTGCTACAGATACTAAAGATAACCACAAGGCATTCTTTAGTTATATCAAGAATCTGTGTAACAATGCACAGATTTGCTCTGAGCTACTGCACAATGGCACCACTTACACTGAGCCAGCTGATATTGCCAATATCTTGGCCGACAGATTCAGTGCAAACTTTACCTCCCCTTCACCCCAAAAAAAGGCCCATCCCAGTACCTAAGAATGCCAAATCCCTAATATCATGGCTGCACAGGTAAAAACTGCACTGTCCAAAGACAAGAATGCAGCTTCCATGGGACCTGATAATATGCCTGGCTGCATTCTACATGAATTAGAAAGTGAACTGGCACCACACCTGAGTGCCCTGTTCAATCACAGCCTCACTTTAAGTTTTGTTCCCACCCAATGGTGCACCGCTAAAGTCATTCCACTCCACAAAGGGGGAGTGACTACTGACCCTGGGAACTACTGCCCCATTAGTCTGACAAGCCTGATATGTAAGGATATGGAGTGCATTGTTATGGATTTTACAAACAGGAGATAGGGAACCTTCAAACTCTGGACCCCACTCAGTTTGGGTTTGTGAAGGGTAGATCATGCCTGCTCAACCTGATAGACTTCTTCGAATCTGTCACCAGAGCAGTGGATGAAGGCAAGGTTGTCCACACAGCCTACCTTGATCTTGCCAAGGCCTTCAACACCATCCCCCACTCAGGAATCATTGATAGACTCACTAGCTTAGGCATAAACTCCTTTGTCATAAGAAGGGTTGCCAACTGGCTCACTGACAGAACCCACACGGTGAAAGTAGCAGACTCCAAATCTGACTACCGGGCAGTAATAAGTGGAATCCCACAGGGATCGGACCTGGGTCCTCTCCTGTTTCGCATCCACTTCTCTGAAGTTCAAGCCAATACAAAGGAACTTTGATTAACCAAAAGTGGGGATGACTGCAAACTGGGAGCTATTATTGATTCTCAAGCTGATGTAGACATTCTACAAAAAGGCCTCACAGAGACCAGTGACTGGTGCCAGAACCATGGCCTTAAGCTCAGTGCTAAAAATTGCATTGGTGCCCATGAACTACCACATCAATGGTAGCCCACTTAACTCTGAAGGTGTGATAAGAGATCTGGGGACACAGGTAGATAGCAACCTCTTCTTTGACAACCATGTTGCCATTGTCATTAGAAAGTCTTTCCACGTGGTACACTTTATTACAAAAGGTTTCTCATCCAGGAAAAACAGTCATAATCCCTCTCTACTCATCCTTCATTAGACCTGTTATAGAGTGCAATGCCCCATTCAGCATGTACTGCACTAGACACCTTCGACAACTGGAGAGGCCACAAAAGTTTCTCATAAAGAAGATCTTAGGACTCAAACACTTGCCCTATAAAGAAAGACTCAAAAAACTTCAGCTATACCCATCTCATATCACCTACTTAGAAGCGATCTCTGCTTAACCTACAAAGCCATGTCTGACCCAGTGTTGTTAGACATGCTTCATCTGAAAAAACCTCAATCCCTCTATGCCACATGCTTAAAGACCTTAACCTCATCACCACAATAAATAGAACCTGCTGGAGGGACAGGTTCCTAACCCAGAGACTGCCCATACTCTAGAATAAACTTCCCAGTCAAGTCAAGCAGAGCACCTCACTAGCCCTCTTCAAGAAAAATCTTGACGAGTGGATGGGTAATAGGAAATTCACCCTGGGGATTACTTCAGTGGACTTGCTCAGGGGGCACAGGGAACTAACATCTGGCAGCAAGATGCCTAGAAATATTCTTGGGCTAGGCTTACATAAGCTCCAGGGCCACTAGCCTAGTACACACCTATGAACCTATATGTCACATATGTTGCATATGTAACATAATAGTCCATACACAAACAAGACCTCCTTGTAAGTTATTATTATTATTAAGTTGTAGTGAGATATATGTGGTATATGTCATTATTGCTATACAGCATTTGATGTAAGCACATTTTTTGATCTGTTGTCATCTGTCTCTTCTTTTCACATGTCCATTGACTTTATCCTCCATTAGCCTATCTACTGACCTCGATGTGGGATCTGATGTGTCTTAGTATGGTAGCATGGCCTAGCACACAGGACACAAACTTGGTGATACAGTCTGACCCAGATGATGACAGTCATGTGGATGGAGCTGTAGCTGTGCAGGAAAACATGTCTAGCCATTCTGACAATGAGGGGATATCAGATGGTGGACGGAATGAGGCCTGCAGAACACAGCCTCATGCTGAGTTCACTGGTGATGCCGACACTTTCCCACAAGTTGATACTGCCTGTTACAGTAGACATAAGGTGTAGCTGGTTTGTATAGGCACATGCCAGAGAGAGTCTGCCTACTCCTAAAGGCAAATGAACATTCCCAGCAACATCATGGATTGGACATCCATGCACTTGCCCATGCCATGGATTATTTTGCTCACCAGTCGGGTGTGCTGCATGAAGGACAGGAGCACAGACACATTGAGGTCATGGCGTTGTTGGCTGCACAGAATGAAAGCATGTTATCTGAAGCATGGTTTGTTGAGTCTCTTGCTATGACAGTACTATGGCAGTGCCATAGTATGAGCAGAGCTCTGCATGCCCTGACTGTGTTTAGCTGATTGCCACATGGCAGAGGCAGGCCCCCTCTTGGCACACCAAATCTTGGCCATTGGGCATCAAAGTCTATGCTGCAATTTGTACATGCTCCTGCTGCTAGCCCATCTGATGTGGGCCAGTCAGTCATGACCAGACAGTTGGCTCACACACATGCTCCTTTCCACAGTGTGTGTCCACGTACTGGCATCACCTCTGTGGAGCAATCTGGGCTAAGTATTTCTATACATGGTAGGTGCAGACTGGACTGCTGTGAGAAACATCAGCATGGGTGTCCCAAGCTGTATTAAAATGACTGTTGATCCACTCTGTCTGGCAGTGTCAGTCTCACTCAGTGATGATGATGATTGTTGTGCAGGCCACTGTCAATATCATCTGTCTGTGGTTGTTGTAAAGCCTGATGTCATGACAGTCTGACATTTTACTAACCATAGGTGACTCAATTTAGCACATTACAGTTTATCCATACTTTATGTTAATATAAGTTGCTTGTGATACTGACAACAGTTTTGCATTATGTGTGATATTGACAACAGTTCTGCCATGTGTCCTCCGCTCCTTCTCTGATAGCTGTGGAATGCCACCTTTAGACATCTGGGGTTCCTGAGGTAGGTCACCCACACCTGCAGCTGGAAGACCACCATGAGCTGCTGATATCATATTATGTAGCATGGTGCACATGTTATCATGCTGCCTTTTCAGCTGTGTATTGAAGTGCATCCTGGATGAGTCCAGACATGTAAACCTAGCTTTCAGTTTACCAAAAACATGCTCAATGGCATTTCATAATATTGCATGCACTCTATTGTAGACCTCCTCTGCAGGGTTTGATGGTTCACTGTATGGGGTCATTAGCCATGGCTCAAGTGTATAACCACAGTCACCTGTTGTGTGGAGTGAATGCCTATGTTGTCATCATGGATAACGTAGACAGGGATGTCCTTAGCTTGCATCCTAGTTGTGTTCCTGTACTTACCCAGTAGTATTCCATCAGGTATTTCATCTTGCTGGAATACAGCTTTCAGACCACTTTTTGTCCATATGGCAGCATCATGGACACTTCCAGAATGTGTTGCCGTGATGTCTGTTATGCTGCCATCTGTTTCACACACAACCTGACAGTTCAGGGATGGCTACCCCTATCTATTGATATATCTGTCTGCTTCTGGGTGCACAGGGGTCTTAATACAGATGTGGGTGCAATCTATTAGACCAAGTACATGTGTGAAGTTTGCAAGGCTAAACAGTTGGCACAAAACACTTCTTCACTCCATAGGGTAGATGGAAAGTGTATATATTCTTCTAACTTGTTGTGCACTGCTACTAGGAATTTTGACAGGATATGACACTCCTACAGCATTCCCCATATGCCATTACACATAGGGTCAGACACACACAGGCTTGACAGAATCTGTAATTATCCTACACTTAATAGTTAAGTAATCTGAAACTGCATCTGCAGCTGGCACTCTGACATCTTCCTTCAGTGTGTTGTGCTGTCTGCAACTATCTTTTGGAATCTAAACCACTGTCTTATCAACAGCATATACAAAGACCATTCGCATTAGCAAAATTATTACCAAATATTATATTTAAAAAAACATGCAGTTAATTACTGGTCAAAATTCATAGAAGTTAATAAGTTATTATCATTAGAATATATTACACAGAAATATAATTTATATTTATCTTACAAACTGACTATACAAAATCTTCATAAAAATTGACAAAAATAAAAATACGATTATAATTTATCAATTGAAAAGTATCTAAAAAAATTGTATTATATTTCTTTACTTATTATTAATAATGGAATTATCCCTCCAACTCTCTTGAAATTGAATAATTTACTTTTAGATTTGGAAATCAAAATTAAAGACACATTTTAAAACTAAAGTTTTAATACTGAAGTCAATTGGTTCTACATCCTAAAGTATTTATTGAAGGATATTTACTTGGTATTATCTTCACAGAACTTCTATAATGCCACACAGAATAGGCAAAATATTTAATGAAAATTATCTTCCTTGCTGGAGATGTAACAAAATTATGAAAGCAGATTGGTATAATACTTTTGATAGTAGTAAAAAGAATAGAAAATATTGGTATGACTTTCAAGAACTTTTTAAAACTTTATGGTCTGAGAATTGTGTATTATGAGAATCTTTGATTTTGTTTAATGCACCTCTACCTTGATATATAAATTCTTATGATTTTTTTTTAACATTGACTCCTTTAGCTGTTGCAAGGAAGGCCATTATGTTAAACTGGATAACAAATTCAGTTCACAAAGGGGAAACACTTGGTCAAAAGTTACAAGTCCTAGGAAAAGAAGGTCCTATTAAAACAAATTAGGAACAACAAATACCTAAGAGTGATGAAGCCCAACAAAGGGGGCAGGGCACTCCTTATGGATGCCATGATATATGAGGCTAAAATGTTGTATATTTTGAATGACTTTAGTAAATATGTTAGGGTTTTGAGAAATGAAATTAACATAGCTTATGAATGTATATGTTTAGCCTTCAATTACTTATTGTCTGAGGGTCTGATAGACCTTAACACATTTACGTCTTTGAAGAATGATAGGCCTTGTGTACCTTCAATCTTTGGCATACCAAAGGTGCACAAGAATACCTTGAACCTCCCATTGAGACCTATTGTGTCTGCTGATGGCTCAGCCACAGCTCCACTGGCTGGGTATCTTGATGTTAAGTTAAAGCATATCTGTCATGGTGATGTTCATGTCCCAAAGGACGCTTGGGACTTTTTAAGATGTATTGAATCATATTTATAGGGTCTATATTATGATATTGCATGCTCAGAACAGCGAACAACACATAATCGACCCCATGTAAGCGAAAGCTTACAATGTCGAAACTTCAGAACAGAGATTTTTTTCCCTTGGAAAAAAATCTCTGTTCCGAAAAAAAATGTAAAACATTGCATAATAGCCCCCCACCTCCACTTAAATATATCAACTCCGAGATCGCACTACAGTGCTGAAAAGGCAAAGTAGCGAAAGTGGACAAACAAATTCTTTCCTAGGGAAAGAATTTGATGAAAAGCCGCTTTGCTATTTTGCCTTTTCACACTTTTCAGTTCGACAAAGATGCATTCGACAACCTGCGTCTGTGACAGCATAATAGGGAGCCATATTTATATAGTGGACAACCATTATTTATGACTATAGATATTGTGGATTTAATTGGGTGTATACCCCACAGGATAGGGTTAACTTGGTTTGAGGAAGCTATCCATGAACTTGTTGGGTTACCCTTTAGTGAGTTCCACACTTGCTTGGAATTGATAGATATGGTTCTTAACAACAATTTTATATTTTTTGAGGGAGAATTTTTTTCGGCAAGTGAGTGGAATAGCCATGGGGGCCAGGTGTGCCCCGGTGTATGCAAACATTAATCTTATGTTTTGAGAATGTAAATTTGTTTTGAAATCCTGTTTTAAAGACAGTTGGTTGCTATATAAGTGTTTTTTGGATGATATAGTAATTTTATGTAATGATTCTGAGGCTAAACTTGGTGAATGTTGGATTACATTTCCAATACCACTTGTTTTTTTAAGATTTACCCACAATATGGACATTGAGAAGCTGAACTACTTGGATGTAACTGTTCTAGAGCATGAGAGAAGTTTTAAATCTAGGCTATACAGGAAATAAACATATTCAAATTATTTTTTTTCATTTTGGTAGTGCTCACCCCTTTAGTCAAAAAAAAGAGTATTGTGAAAGGTCAATTTGTGAGAGTCAGTAGAATGACCTCCGACAATGAGGATTTTGAAAATGAATGTGAGAATTTAAAAAGGATGTTCCTTGATAGGTGATACCCAAAGAGTCTGATTGAAGAGATATACAGGGAAGTAAGGGAAGCACAAAAAGGGAGGTTCTTTCCAATTTTAGGGGTTGATAATCCTATAGATAATGGTGGATTGGGCCAACCTTTCCAGGTGGATTCCAGGGTTGTTGGGAACTATGGACACACCTTTGTCACCAATTTTAATGGTGAAACTTATTTCATTAAGAACATTATCGAGTATGAGTGGCAAAGATTCTCTAGATTATCAGATTTGAGGGGCATTTGTAACACTACTTTTGCATTTATTTTTCGAAAGGGTCTTAACATCAAGGACTTATTGGAAAAGACACCATAACAAAGTGTCTAATCGGAAACAATTGGGTACCTACAAATGTGGTAGATGTCCACAATGCCTGTACATAACCCAGGGGGAATGTGTTTGGATTAAAGCTAGAGATAGGTATATTTTAAGAGCTAATTATAGTACATGTGACTAAGGGGGTAGTGTATACTGGGATATGCAACAAATGCCCAGCATTCTATGTGGGGAAAACTCAAAGACAATTAAATAAAGAATATATAAACACAATAGGGATATATGCAATAAGAATCTGAGAAATGCAATGTATAAACACACTATTGATTGCTCCACAGCCACATTTTAATTTTTGTCCAGGAAGAAATCCCTTTTGATGTGAGAGTAGGCTTATGGAAAGCTAGGACTGAATACCGGGAGGTCTATTGACAAATTATTTTGGAGGCCAATAGACCCCCAGGCTTGAATGAGAACATGTCCTTAGCATCTGTTTTGAAGTTAAGGGCTGCCAAGTTGTAAGCTGGTTGCTCATATGTTTTCTTCTTGCATCCTTGGTAATTTTAAAGCTTTCAGCATTGGTCAGGTTTTAATTAACTGTATAATTATGTTGCTATATTTTAATATATTTTAATATATTTCAGTATATATGGATCCTTTTATAATTCTGGTATATAAACATATTTTTATATTCTATATGTTTACACTTGTTTTTAGGTTTATATTTGTTTTACTGACACTTATTTGAGAATCAATGGTTTTCAAACTGAACAAAGATACAGTTTTTATTTATAGTTAAGATAAACATCAGTAGATGGTGATACAGGTCATGTGTAACACAGACTATTTTAATTTAGTTATGATTTGGACATATATTTTTGTGGTGTATGGCCTTTATATTTATTTTCAAAATCTATTTATATAAGCAAATGTTTTATAACTTTAGGGGCTTGGATATGGTAGATGAAGGTGAAGTATTCAATTGTATGGTATGTTTAAATGTTGCTTAGTGATTTTAAGGTTTTATGTAATTTATTAATACTATTTTATTTTTTAAGTACGTATTTATTTTGTTCTACTTTTAATGGCATCTTAAATTGATTGATTGGCTAATTTGATTATATTATGGGGTAGATGGGTATAAACTGAGGTTGAATTAATGTTTCCAGTGTTTGCATCTGATGGAGGTTTTTGACAAAAGAATGAATTTGTCAGTGACATTATTGTGAATGTTGAACTGGTATTGTGCATGTTGAATAAAAGCTCCTTGGAATTTGCTTTGGCATGGCTTGTTTCATATCTGGATAAAGAAGTCCTCACCTGAATTTAAAGAATGTATTAAATTCCCACTGTTGTTTGTTATAAGGAAATTGCTGTTATAAATTTAAGATCTTAAAAAAATAAAATAAAAAAAGGCTTTAATTACATGGCAAAAGTTGAATCAGTTGCTTAAAAATTATAATAACTAAGCCAAACATTTCCCCCTACATATGAGTTTCAAATGACTCTATTAATTTGTTAAATTTTAAATATGTATATATGCTGTTCTTTTTTTCTTGCTACTTGTTGTTTATTGTTTAGTTGCTGTTATTTTGTTGTTTATAAAATAATAAAAAAAAAACTTGCCCCAGGATTCAATAAACTCTGTGAAGGCTTTGTGCAGAGCCTACATGGCGTTTACATGTTAGCATGATGGTGCGCAGTGTGCGGTAGCATGCAATGCATATTAATGAGGAGTGGCACACCTAAGCTTGGCTGGAAACAGTGTTGCCAGCCAGGAAACTATGTAAGTGAATGTGGGTATCAACTCCTTGTGAAACAGAGCACCTACAGTCTACAGATTTACGCAGAATGCCACAATGACCACCAAGGCACCATGGCTTCACAGATAGCTGTGAATCTGTTAGTTCAACATATCTTCTCAAAGTCCAACAGAATGCAGGGACATTTATCCACAAATAGGGACATAATTGCCATACATGTCACACAGACATGTGGTAGAATCAAACTCAAACATACCTATCATCCCCTTTGAGCAATATATGCAGACAAAGTCATACACAATCGGGTGACAAAGGCTCAAAAATAGGGACAGATATTTAATATTACACTTTCAAACTTAGAAAGTTGACATTAGCATGAACTGCCTGAAGAGCATGAACATTGAAACTCAAATGTCAGTCATCAATTTCTGACTTCAATCCACAAAGACATGCCAATGATTTGCCAGAAAACAAAAATGTAATGAGGAAAAGGTCACAAATATGAGACAAAATCTAGGCATTGTGCACAAATTAGGACACTTGAGAGTTATGCACTCAAACATATGTAATATCGAGTCCCATCAGTGCAGAGATCATCCCAGTGATATTGCAGAAATACACAAATCTGATAAGGAAAACATCTGGACATCCTGGGAATATCTGGACAGTTGAGAGGTATGTGAAGTATATGGTCCAAACACAGTACAGGGCAGTGCACCTATAGTTCAGAGCATTGTCATATCCCATTCCTGACATCCTGTACTGAAGCTGTGTTACTGATCGGTAACAGGACATGGGACTGCCATGTAAAATGATCACTCAGGGGAAGTCTGTGTATTGAATAGGGACACACAGATGAATTGTAAGAATGAACACAGGGAAAGAGTACAGATGAAACTCCCGCATGTACAGCAGAGGAAGGCATGCCCATGAAAATGGTTGTAGCAGCAGCACCATGCACATATCTATATGGTACAGTACGGACTGTACATTAAAAATGTGTTGTCTGTGACTGTCACACAAGGTGACATAACAATGGGGAGGATGCATGTGTGAGATAAGCATCCTTACATGAGTTATGCAGAGGACATATGTCAGGGATCTGATATACAATTGGGGTAGGGTGCATATTATGAAGCTGTGCAAACTGATATTCTTGAATGTGAATGTATTCTCAGCAGAGGTCTCTAGTAAGGTGGCTACAGGTAAAGGTCATGGAAAACATTTCAATAACCAACCACAATCATGGACAATATCAGAATAATACCACCACTAATCCCATGCCTCTGACATAAAAAATGTGATGTAGAGTGATAAGAGATGAGTCTGCACACACACACACACACACACACACACACACACACACACACACACACACACACACACACACACTTGAACAACTATTATGATACATCCACACTCTATGATGGTAATCATGCACATTGCCCTGGCACTGTAACATCTGCTGGCGATGTTAGGAGGGGCACTGCTATACCTGTATGCGACAGTATGGGTAATACAGGCTAGTTGCTTTGTGTGCATGGCACATATATATATATATATATATATATATATATATATATATATATAGAGAGAGAGAGAGAGAAAGAGAGAGAGATATATGCCATTAATGTTGTCAAACACCTAAATATGTAGTGTGTGCATAAGCAGAACAGGTAACAAACATCCATATGGTATAACAACTTGACTGATGTTCCATACCATCAGACAGTCATGTATCTTCCACAGAAAAATACCTTTGTATGGTCAATAAAGCTGTGTAACAGTGCACTGTGACAAAGGTGGTATACTTCAGTTTCACATCACTGGAAAGAAGTGCAGGGAGTTACATGAAGAAGGGTGCATTGTGCACAGTTATTGGTGTGATGATGGCTGGGAACCATGCAGTTATTATGGCCTCTGATGTGCATGTCCTTCACATACCTAGTAGTTGTGTTACACTCAAGGGAGTAGTCAGCACTGTGACCACATGCTGGTGGATGTACCATTTACCCTGTACTCCAAGAGACAGGTCACATACCTATTAGTCTGATTATAGGGTGTGATATCCACATTATACTTGGGTGGTGTGTCTGTTTCCTGATTTAACAAATCCGTCCATCTTTCTTGTCAATGCAGGTGTCATCATGGCTGTGGTAGTAGTTTTTGGTATGTGTTGATACTGTCTGTATTGTACTAATATCACAGTTGGAGTCAATGATTGCCCACAAGCTGTGGTTCATCAATCAGCTATTTGGACATAGCATGTGTATGTCATCTGTGATGTCCAGCACTTAACTACTGGACAGGAAAGGACCTAGCAGACAGCCCCAATGTACCAACCTGATCACTAGACCTTAGATATATGTCACATCACACATTTATAACATAGTGAGATACCACATATGTCATACACTGGTCTACCAACTGGTGATGAAGCTGTTTTTTGGCACATATGACAGTGCTGATTGAATACCTCAGTATGGATTTGTGTCAAATGCCTTGACCTGTTCAAGGTGATACTATTGTCATCATGCATGCATTCAATGACCTCTTTGAGGGCATCTATCAGATGTAAAGGACCTGATGTAGCATTAACAACTCACACAGCTCTGTTGCACACACCTGAAATATTACTAGTGTACATATAGAAGAGGTCCATGACGACATGTTGATCTACTTCACAGTCAAATGGTCAGGATGTCTCTATACATGCATTCATCAGGTGCTTCCTCCCAACTCATGAGGATGCATGTTGATGTACACCCTTGTATGGGAACATAGGCCATGTGGAGGGTGTGGTGAACTGTGTATTCAACCATATCAGGAAGGTTTATGTGCTGAGTTACTCCATAGGTGATCTGTGATGTTGTCACAGCCCATTGATTACTTGTGATAGGCCTGGATGAAGGTAAGGCAGTGCATACTGCTTATTGTGATCTGGCCTTGGGTTTTGACACAATCACAATCACAGGTATTGTTGAGAAAACCCCCAAGCTGGGGATTAAACCTTACAACAGTTGATGGGTAACCAATTGGCTCATTGACAGAACATATCATGTAAAATTTGGTGAATCAACCTGTACCAGCAGAACTGTCACCACTGGCAAACCCCAGGGATCTGTGCTTGACCCATCACTAATCAAACTGTATTTCTCAACCATTCAGGCTAAGGTATATCACCTTTGGCTTACCAAGTTTGCTGATTCTTGCATATTGTGTGCAATCATTGAGTCAACCAATGCTGATAACATAGTACCAGAAGAGATAACACACACAACTGAATGGTGCCAAAGGCATATGTTGTACAAATAAATTCAATGTGTGTATTTGTGGTGTTGTCCATCTGAAAAGTGGAGTTCCATATTAATCACAGCATTGACAACAGGCCTGCTATGCAGAAACCCAGTGATGCAAGCACTGGGAACACATGTAGATAATCTAAATGTTGACCATTAAGTGTCCACACTGCTCTTGAAAGCCTAAGGTGTGCACAACATGTGTCATGCCATCATATTGTCTTAGGATTGCATGACAGCAACCCAGCCACTGGGTATGCACAAGCAAGTGCATTTCTTTGTGCCGGTCCCAAGCCTGGATAAATGGGGAGGGTTACATCAGGAAGGGCATCCAGTGTAAAACCTCTGCCAAATGACATATGCGGACAACAATACAGATTTCCACACTGGATCAGTCGAGGCCCTGGTTAACAATGACCACCACTAATACTGTTAGCCAACAGGGTGCTTGTTGAAATTTGGCTACTGTTGGCCAAAGGAGAAGAAGAGGGGGAAGGCATGCCCAAAGGCAGGAAGAGAGGAGGAAGCTTAGGAGTGTAGTAGTGAGGGTAGGAACTTTGAATGTTGGCAGTATGATTGGTACAGGGAGAGAGCTAGCTGATATGATGGAGAGAAGGGTGGTCACTATATTGTGCGTGCAAGAGACTAGATGGAAGTGCAATAAGGCCGGGTGTATAGGAGCTGGGATCAAATTGTTCTATCATGGTGTGGATGGCAGGAGAAATGGAGTAGGGGCTATCCTGAAGGAACAGTATGCCAAGAGTGTTCTGCAGGTGAAAAGAGTGTTGGATAGAGTGATGTTTATGAAGCTGGAAATTGATGGTGTAATGATGAATGTTGTTAGTGCATGTGCTCCACAAGTTGAGTGTGCGATGGATGAGAAAGAAAAATTTTGGAGTGAGTTGGATGAAGTGGTGGTGAGTGTACCCAAGGGTGAGACACTGGTGATTGGAGCACATTTCAATGGGCATGTTAGTGAAAGGAACAGATGTGATGAGGAAGTGATGGGTAGGTATGGTGTTAAGAAGTGGAATGCAGAAGGTCAGATGATAGTGGATTTTGTGAAAAGGATGGACATATGTGGTGAATGCATATTTTAAGAAGAGGGAGGAGCATAGGGTGATGTACAAGAGTGGAGGAAGATGCACACAGGTGGATTATATCCTATGCCCGATGGCCAGTTTGAAGGAGATTGGAGACTGTAAAGTGGTGACAGGGGAAAGGGTACTTAGGCAGCATAGAATGGTGGTCTGTAGGATGATGTTGGTGATCAAGAAGAAGAGGAGCAGTGTGAGAGCAGTGCCAAGGATTAAATGGTGGAAGTTGAAAAGGATGATTGTGAGCTGGAGTTCAGGGAAGAGTTAAGACAGGCACTGTGGGGCAGTGAAGAGTTACCAAATAGTTGGGTAACTACACCAGAGCTGGTAAGGGTGACAGCTAGAAAGGTGCTTGGTGTGACATCTGGACAGAGGAAGGAGGTAAAAAAGACCTGGTGGTGGAATGAGGAAGTAGAGGAGAGTATAGAGAGGAAGAGGCTGGTGAAGAAGAAGTGGGATTGTCAAAGAGATGAAGACAGTAGACAGGAGTATAAGGAGATGAGGCACATGGCAAAGAGAGTGATGGTGAAGGCTAAGGATAAGGCATATGGAGAGTTGTGTGAAAGGTTGGACACTAAAGAGGGAGAAAAAGACCTGTACTGATTGGCTAGCAGAGGGACTGAGCTGGGAAAGATGTGCAGCAGGTAAGGTTGATAAAGGATAGTGAGGGAAATGTACTCACAAGCGAGGAGAGTGTGTTGAGCAGATGGAAAGAGTACTTTGAGGGGCTAATGAAAAAAGAGAATGAGAGAGAGAGAGAGAGAGAGAAGGTTGGATGACGTGGGGATAGTGAATCAGGAAGTGAAACAGATTAGCAAGGAGGAAGTAAGGACAGCTATGAAAAGAATGAAGAATGGAAAGGCTGTTGGCCCAGATGACATACCAGTGGAAGCATGGAGGTACTTAGGAGAAATGGCAGTGGAGTTTTTAACCAGATTGTTTAATGAAATCTTGGAAAGTCAGAGGATGCCTGAGGAGTGGGGAAAAAGTGTTTTGGTACCTACCTTTAAGAATAAGGGTGATGTGCAAAGCTGTAGTAACTTACAGAGGGATAAAATTGATCAGTCACAGCTTAAAGTTAATGGAAAGAGTAGTGGAAGCTAGGTTAAGAAGGGAGGTGATAATTAGTGATCAGCAGTATGGTTTCATGCTGGGAAAGAGCACTACAGATGCTATGCTTGCTCTGAGAGTGTTGATGGAGAAATATAGAGAAGGTCAAAAGGAGTTGCATTGTGTCTCTGTGAACTTAGAGAAAGCATATGACAGGGTGCCTAGAGAGGAGTTGTGGTATTGTATGAGGAAGTCATGAGTGTCAGAGAAGTATGTAAGAGTGGTACAGGATATGTATGAGGGTAGTGTGACAGTGGTGAGGTTTTTGGTGGGAGTGACAGATGCATTTAATGTGGAGTTGGGATTACATCAAGGATTAGCCCTGAGCCTTTTATTATTTGCAGTGGTGATGGACAGGTTGACAGACGAGATCAGACAGGAGGCCCCACTGACTATGATGTTTGCAGATGACACTGTGATCTGTAGTGAAAGTAGGGACCAGGTTGAGGAGACCCTGGAGAGGTGGAGATATGCTCTAGAAAGGAGAGGAATGAAGGTCAGCAGGACTAAGACAGAATATATGTGTCTTAATGAGAGGGAGGATAAAGGAATGGTGAGGATGCAGGGAGTAGAGGTGGTGAAGGTGGATGAGTTTAAGTACGTGAGATCAACAGTTCAAAGTAATGGTGAGTGTGGAAGAGAGGTGAGGAAGAGTGTTCAAGCAGGGTGGAATGGGTAGAGAAGAGTGTCAGGAGTGATTTGTGACAGACGGGTACCAGTAAGAGTGAAAGGGAAGGTCTACAAGAGGGTAGTGAGACCAGCTATGTTATATGGGCTGGAGATGGTGGCATTGACAAAAAGGCAAGAGTCAGAGCAGAGTTAAAGATGTTAAGATTTGTACTGGGTGTGACGAGGATGGGGAGGATTAGGAATCAGTATATTAGAGGTTCAGCTCAGGTTGGACAGTTTGGAGACAAAGCCAGAGTGGCGAAAGTGTGTTGGTTTGGACATGTGCTGAGGAGCGATGCTGAGTATATTGGGAAAGAAATGCTGAGGATGGAGTTGCAAGGTAAGAGGAAAAGAGGAAGGCCTAAGATAAGATTTATGGATGTGGTGAGAGAGGACATGAAGGTGGTTGGTGTGACAGAGCAAGATGCAGAGGACAGGAAGAAATGGAAACATAATCCGCTGTGGCAACCCCTAACAGGAACAGCCAAAAGAGAAGAAGAAGGATTGTATGACAGCAATGTAATCAAACCTTGTTGCAACACTAAGACAGTATAATGCTGTTGCAGTGAGAATAGAACCCCAACCTATCCAAATACCCAAATGACAGAACCCAGTGCTTTAAGCAAGCACCACAGCTCAAGTCTAACTTGGTGTGTATCAGACAACTCCTGATAGCTGATGACATCAGCAGTGTCTGTTTAGGAGAATATAATAATCTCCCACATGGTGGTACAAAATTATCTTTGTAATGTCAAGCATAAGCTCACAAACACACACACACAGTTGGCTGCAGTGAGAACAGAACCCTACCTATCTAAGTACGCAGACTATACAACCCAATACTTTATACTAGCATCATGGCACAAGTCTGATTTTTACAGGAGTTCAGGTAATCTTATAGTAGATGGCATCAGCATGTCATGTGGGAGACAAGGGGTTGGGAGGCCTACATGAAATGGATGTGTAGACATGTGCAAGTATCAAAATACTGGCAATCCATGTCATTGGAGAAGTAACTGTAGGATACACACTTCTGCTCTGCTGTCTAGACATACACATACCAAGTCAATTGCAGTGAGAACAGACCCCCTACTTATCTAAATACACAAACTACAGAACCTAGTATTTTATGCTACTGCCACAACACAAGTCTGATTTTTACAAGAGTGCAGATGAATGTATAGTAAATGACATCAGCAGGCCATGTGAGGGACAACAGATTGGGATGCCTAAAAACACTTGTGTAAAAATACAAGTACTCTTATTGAGCATAGTCGGATGGTTGTGTTTAACACAGCGAGTTTGTGAGCAGCAACAACTGGTCCTTTCTATGAGGGACATAGGTGCCAGCCCAGAGGTGACTTTACAATCACCAAACCAGTACTCAAGCTTGCACGTGAAAGGGTCATTGAGGAGCACTGCTTCATATGCAGTGGGAACCTATCACAGAGGAGTGTGAATTGTTGTAGGATATATCTGTTTCCTCACCATGTTCTGTTTATGTTACAGGCTAGGTTGAGAAATCTGGGGCAAATTATTCTTGTCCTATTTGAATTGTCAATATCCATAATTTCCAAAATGGTAGGGTCTGAGACTGCACTGCAGAGCAGGCATAGGTCACCTCTCAGCAGCCTGCATGATACCAAGTACAGTAACAGGTATGTCAGTCTTTTCATGTATGTCATATTTGGAGGCCTGGGATTCTCCCAGGAACAAACTTGTGTTTTCTCCAATTGCTGAAAGTGTCTGGTGAGGTACAGACAGATGTAAGCATGCACTCCATTATTGGTGTGATAAGGGTAGAGTAAAGCAGAGGTATGACTACCCTGGTCTTAGATGTGATGTCCATATGTATGATATGCAAATGCAGATTGTGTGTGTCACCACTATGGGCACATAGTGATGAAAGTGTAAATTGCTATCAACATGTGTTCCCAAGTCTCACAACATTGTGTTTAAGCTTAGGGGGTGTTATGCTAGGGATAATGAAATCTGCCCTTTCCCTACAGTAGTGTGATCTTGGAGAATGTATATATAATTAGTGGGAGGTGTGGGGGGAGTAGCCCCCACATGAAGAGAATCTGGTTAGCTGCAGATCCTTTTCATGTGGGGACTGTGCCCCCCACACCCTCTGCTAATTATATATACCAGCTCCAAGATCTCACTATAGAAGAGGAAGGGTAGATTTCCTTATCCCTAGCATACCTGTAAGTCTGTACTGCCTTCCTTTGTGTGTATGTTGGCCAGCTATGGTTATCCGATGATTTTGTTTCTGATGATGTGTGTTTTTGATGAAATGGAGTTTCACTGAATAGGGTTTGAGGGTAACCAGTTTGCTGGAATTATCATTCAACGAGTGAACATAGACCCTGCCACCTCCTAACAGAGAACTTTTAGTTTTAAGAGTACCAGCTCCTAACTGATGCACACTATACTACAGATTGCAGCAAGTACTCCTTGATATGTGCATATATTGCCCATATGCTCATTTCAAAAGCTACATCAGTGCAGACTATTAAGGAACCTAACTAAATGTAGCCCTGTGAACTTCATAGATACCCTACAAAAAATCAACTGGTGCAGGCTAAAAACCCTGCCTCTAGTTGAGGCAGTTGAGCACTTCAGCTCAGCATTTCTTAATATACTAAACAGCCTCATTGCCTCTTTGAATGAAATGAATCAAAGTGAATCATGCCCATGGCTGACTAAAGCTACTAAAAAATTATGAAGTCCAGAGGCAAGAGCTTGAAACATTGTTTGGCCAACAAAACAAAAACCTTTCTGACCTACTGAAATTCAAACAATTTCAAAACCAGGTAAAAGACTAGTCAACAAAGATAAGAAAACTTATTATCTGAAATTTCAGAATGAATACAAGTCAAACCCAAAGGAATTATGGAATACTGTACCCAATCACACTACTTCCACTATACCCTCCCACTCTACCAGCTCTACACCTGCATTCACTTTTATACCCATGCCAACCGCAACAGCAAAAAGACTACTGCTTAAGCTCAAACCATGCACTAATGCTCCAACGATTTACTTACACAGTTATTAAAGGCAGCTGCTGAATCAATTGCCTACCCTATAGCCATCCTTCTAAACAGCTTTGTCCAAAAATGTTATGTCCTTCTTTTTCTTTCGGCTGCTCCCATTAGGGATTGCCACAGCAGATCATTTTTTTTTCCATTTCTTCCTTTCCTTTCCATCTTGCTCTGTCACACTAAACACCTACATGTCTTCTCTCACGACATTCATAAACCTTATCTTAGACCTTCCTCTTTTCCTCTTACCTGGCAGCTCCATCCTTAGCATCCTTCTCCCAATATACCCAGCATCCTTTCTCAGCACATGTCTGAACCAATGCAATCTCACCTCTCTGGCTTTCCCTCCAAACCATCCAACCTTAGCTGGCCATCTAATATGCTCATTCCTAATCCTGTCCATTCTTGTCACACCCAATGCAAACCTTAACATCTGCCACCTCCAGCTCTGACTCCTGTCTTTTCATTAGTGCCACTATCTCCAACCCATATAACATAGCTGGTCTCACTACCATCTTGTATGTCTTCCCTTTCACTTTTAGTGGTACCCGTCTGTTACACATCACAACTGAAACTCTTCTCTACTCACTCCATCCTGCCTGAACTCTCTTCTTCACCTCTCTTCCACACACACCATTACTCTGAACTGTTGATAAAAAGTATTTAAACTCATCCACCTTCACCATCTCTACTCCCTGCATCCTCACAATTTCTCTGTCCTCTCTCTCATTCACACACATATAGTCTGTCTTAGTCCTGTTGACCTTCATTCCTATCCTTGTATTCAAGGACAACAAAATGACATTCGAGGACAAAGTAGCGTGCACAGGCCTGATGGACTTGGTTCTAAGGAACAATTTTTTGGTTCATCAAGGAGAGTTTTTTCAACAAACACAGGGAGTCGCAATGGGCGCAGCCTGTGCACCTACATTTGCCAATTTAGTCCTCGCTAACTGGGAGGAAAAGTTTGTATTTCAATCTGAATATTTTAAATTTTGCAAGTTGTACAAAAGGTTCCTTGACGATATTATTATTTTTTGGACTGGTGACTATGTTAAATTTAAAGAATTCATTTCATACATAGGAGAAACAACTGATTTTTTGAAATTTACATATACTACATCTAACACAAACATTGCCTACTTGGATATAGAAATTATTAAAAACTTGAATTCCCTTGAAACTAGAGTGTATAGGAAAGACACGTATGTCAATTCCTTCCTTCATTTTGACAGTGGACATCCAAATCATTGTAAAAGAAACTTGGTGAAGGGACAGTTCGTCAGAGGGTCTAGAATGACGAGTACAGATGATGAATTTAACAAGGAATGTGATAGATTGCAACGGATGTTCCTGGATAGAGTATATCCTAAGGAATTCATCATGGAATATAGGACGGAGGTGGCTAAGGCCAGAAGAGGAAGATTTAGACCCATATTAGGACTAAAAGAAGAAATACAAACCCCTCACAACAACAGTCCACAAAAGAAAGAAAATTACCAACAAGCACTCATACTTGAATACAACGCTCTGAATAGAAAAGTAAAGGATTTGTTTCAAAATGAATGGGAAAAGTTTAAAACCTTTTCAGATTTGGATGGACTATTTGATTCCAAGCCAAAGGTGGTGTTTAAGAACTCAACCAACATAAAAAACTTGTTAGAGACAGGGAATTCAAGGTATAAGGGTGAAAGGGGTAATCCTGGCAAGATAGGCACATATAAATGTGGAAAATGCAGACAATGCGAATATATAACCAACCAAGAAAAAATCTACTTGGACAGCAGAGATATTTGGTTATATAGTAAAGGATATTTTAACTGTGAGTCCAAGGGATTGGTATACCTTGCAATTTGCATAGAGTGTTCTTCTTACTATGTGGGTAAGACAGAATGTTCCTTAAAAAAGAGGATTTATGAACACATCTATGAAATTAAAAAATGCAAGGAAACCAATGCCCTTTTTAAACACTCACTTGTCTGCAAAGAATATAAATATAGATTTTTTGTGTTAGACCAAGTTAAAATTGATATAAGAGGGAGTCCTTGGGAGGAAAACATTGGTTTTAAAGAATTATGGTGGCAATTGGCCCTGGAAGCCACTAGACCCCCAGGATTGAATGAAAATATCTCTATTTTGCCACTTTTAAAGTTAAAAGCTGCTAAAATATGATTTCACAAACTATAATAAATAAGACCAGTAGATGGCACTATTCTATTGTAAATAGAAGAAAGTAAGGGACTCCAAGACCACACTCTTACTAATAATGAATTACTTAAATAAATACAAAAACCTATGAATGAAATTATACAATTTTAACAAACTAATAAATGAATTTAAATGTTTTTTAAATAAAACCTTTGATTTTAGTAAATATTTATTAAGACAGCGGATTTTAACTTTTTAACTGAATAAATATGAATGTATTAATTAGCATGAGACACAATACTGAAGTTTACCCGGTCTCTTATTTTAATTGGAAGCCTAACATGATTGGACAAGAATGGCACACATTTGTATAAATTGTTTGTTTTTTTAAAAATGGCATTTTATCTGATGAAGTCTTTTGGACAAAAACGCAGCATTGAATAAAGCGTTTATTGCTTTGGAACTTTTAAGTGGACTTTGGGCATCGTTTTTCTCCCACAGCTTTTTCTTTCCTTGGTTTTTTCCATTTCTTCCTTTCCTTTCCATCTTGCTCTGTCACACTAAACACCTACATGTCTTCTCTCACGACATTCATAAACCTTATCTTAGACCTTCCTCTTTTCCTCTTACCTGGCAGCTCCATCCTTAGCATCCTTCTCCCAATATACCCAGCATCCTTTCTCAGCACATGCCTGAACCAATGCAATCTCACCTCTCTGGCTTTCCATCCAAACCATCCAACCTTAGCTGGCCATCAAATATGCTCATTCCTAATCCTGTCCATTCTTGTCACACCCAATGCAAACCTTAACATCTGCCACCTCCAGCTCTGACTCCTGTCTTTTCATTAGTGCCACTATCTCCAACCCATATAACATAGCTGGTCTCACTACCATCTTGTATGTCTTCCCTTTCACTTTTAGTGGTACCCGTCTGTTACACATCACAACTGAAACTCTTCTCTACTCACTCCATCCTGCCTGAACTCTCTTCTTCACCTCTCTTCCACACTCACCATTACTCTGAACTGTTGATAAAAAGTATTTAAACTCATCCACCTTCACCATCTCTACTCCCTGCATCCTCACAATTTCTCTGTCCTCTCTCTCATTCACACACATATAGTCTGTCTTAGTCCTGTTGACCTTCATTCCTATCCTCTCTAGAGCATACCTCCACCTCTCCAGGGTCTCCTTTACCTCTTTCTACTCACGCTACAAATCACAATGTCAGCCACAAACATCATAGTCCACAGGGATTCCTGTCTGATCTTGTCTGTCAACCTGTCCCTCACCATTGCAAATAAGAAAAGGCTCAGAGCTGATCCTTGATGTAATCCCACCTCCACCTTGAATACATCCATCACTCCTACTGCAGTCCTCACCACTATCGCACTGCCCTTGTACATATTCTGTATCAGTCTTATATACTTCTCTGCCACTCCCAACTTCACAATACCACAACTCCTCTCTAGTTATCCTGTCATATGTTTTCTCTAAGTCCACAAAGACACAATGCAACACCTTCTGACCTTTTCTATACTTCCCCATCAACACCCTCAGAGCAAACATCACATCTGTAGTGTTCTTTCGTGGCACAAATGCAAACTGTTGCTCTCTAATCATCACCTCCCTTCTTAACCTAGCTTCCACTACTCTTTCCCAAACCTTCATGATATGGCTGATCAGTTTTATCCTTCTGTAGTTACTACAGCTCTGCATATCACCCTTAGTCTTAAAAATCAGTATAATACACGTTTTCTCTACTCCTCAGGCATCCTCTCACTTTTCAAGATTCCGTTAAACAATCTGGCAAAATACCCCACTGCCATCTCTCCTAAAGACCTCTTTACTTCCACAGGTATGTCATCTGGATCAACAGCCTTTCCATTCTTCATCCTCTTCATAGCTGTCCTTACTTCCTCCTTGCTAATCTGTTGCACATCCTGATTCACTATCCCCACATCATCCACCCCTCTTTCTCTCTCTCATTCTTTTTATTCATCAGCCCCTCAGAGTGCTCTTTCCATCTGCTCCATACACTCTCCTTGCTTGCGAATACATTTCTCTTGTTATCCTTTATCACCCTAACCTGTTGCACATCTTTCCCAGCTCAGTCCCTCTGTCTAGCCAATCAGTACAGGTCATTTTCTTTCTCCTTAGTGTCCAGCCTTTCATACAACTCACCATATGCCTTATCCTTAGCCTTCGCCACAACTTTCTTCACCATACACCTCACCTCCTTGTACTCCTGCCTAGTTTCTTCATCTCTCTGACAATCCCACTTCTTATCGACCAACCTCTTCCTCTGTATAATTTCTTGTACTTCCTCATTCCCCACCAGGTCTCCTTGACCTCCTTCCTCTGTCCAGATATTACACCAAGCAAATCTGGAAAAAAGCTAATATTCTTCCTCTTCATACAGAAGGTAATAATTCTGATATATCGAACTCCCAAGCTATTGCTATTCTCTCTCCAAGATTTAAGATATTAGAAAAGTACATTTACATTTAAATTCTACATGTTCTTCTTCACAACCAAATTCTATCTCCTACACAGCATGGCTTTAGACCAGGCCACAGCACCACAAATGCCCTTGTATACTTCATGGACATAATCAACAGATCCCATGCCTCAGGCAAAATTGTCTCCTCTTTATTCTTAGACCTTTCAAAAGTATTTGATACTGTCTCTCACTTCCTGCTTCTAAACCAACTCTCTAAAACTGGTCTTTGTCTCTCCTCTCTTAACTGGTTCTCTTGTTATTTAACTGACAGATAACAGGCTGTCAAATGGCAAGATTCCTTCTCCCCATATCTGAATACCCCTACTGGAGTTCTTCAGGTTTCTATACTAGGACCCTTGTTATTCAGCATTTTTTTAGTAGTTTCCACACTTCTCTAGGTCAAGGCTCACTTATTCGATATGCTGAAGACTCTACAATTATATGCTCCTCTAATTCCATAACTGAACTACAACAACTAACTCAGTCAGTGTTCACTATCACTGAGACATGGATGCATAATAATCACCTTTCCCTCAACCCTACTATAACCAAAATCATGCTCTTCACACCCAAGAAGTCAATCACCCTTAACAAAGCCCAATTCACTATAATCACAAAGTAACACAATCACTGAGGTCATTTCTCAGACAAAACTTCTAGGAGTGTTTATAGATGAACACCTGAAATTCAATATATACATACACCACAGCATTAGCAAGACTCACCAAAAGCTTGGGATCCTCCATAGGCACAAAAACTTCCTTAGCCCCTCCACTAAACAAGTCCTTGTTTCCACTTACCTACTAACTTCCCTACTCTATGGTGCACCTCTACTTACTAATCTCTCATCCTTCCTAAAAGCTAAAATTGAAACTTGTTAGAACAAAGTTGCTAAATTTACCTCTAACACCGAACATTTTACCCACCACTGTACTGCTCTTCACTATTTCACCTGGCTTGAACTGCCTCACCTCTTCTCCTGCCTACAAGTGAATAGAGCCCACAAAATAATTTTAAACCATCAGACTATCCTGCCCTTAGCCAGATTTTTAGTGCCTACCAGCTAAATAGGGCTTTCAGATCTGAGAATCAGCAGCTTTTGTTGGCTCATAAACTAATCTTGTCTGCTGGCCAGCTTATTTACTGCTGCTCTGTAGCCAAGGGCTGGAATGCTCCACCTTTGACTATTAGAACTACAAAAAAAAATCCTGACATTTTCAAAACATCACTAAAAAAGTTTTATGTTCCAAATGGAACTGTACCTGACCTTATCTCCTTCCCTCAAATCACAACCAGCCTCTATCCAATGTAGATATTCATACTGGACATGCAATATACTCAATATAAGGCAGCATTACTCCTCTATGCTGCCTGAGTTATCCATACTAAGGCCAGGTTTATGCCTCACTATTAACCACTGTTGGAATTTCTTTTTTATGCAATGTAGAATCATGTGCCATTTTTGTAATACAATTCACCTGTTAGAAATTTTATGCAATGTGCTGAATCAGATAATTTTGTTATCATTTCAATTTAAAATGTTTCACTTGCATGTATATAGCCCTGCAATAAACTTACCCCAATTGTATAAAGCCCTGTAACAAACTTACTCAAATTGTATTTACTTCATATCATACTGTTGCTGTTTATTCTCCAGTAATGTATTCATGCCAAATGGATTGGCTTTGTGTTATGCTCTTGTTATTGTATTTATTGTATTTTTTTTGTTTTTTGTTACCTGTGGAGCTTTTCTCCCTGGGCCCCCACTGAAAATGGGTTCTTTGGCACATTGGACTATCCCGGTAAACAAATGCAAATAAATAAATAAATAATATGCATGTTCCAATTACACATATTACAGTTTACAGCAGGGCATGTGTGCCACTGGTACTGGGCTTTTACTTTAAACCTTTAAGTTACACATAAGTGAAGAATTAACAGTATTGTATAGTTGGGAAGTGTGGCCTTCGAACCCACAACCTCTGACTAAAGTCTAATATTGTACTCTTAGTTTGTGCTACAGACTAATGCATGCATAATTTCTTTTACAGTTGAGATATGTATGCTCAATTTGATACAACTCTGTGAAATACAAAAAAGCTATATTTAACTTTTAATGCTAAAATAACACTACTTTTCTGCTGCATACATACCTCTTGCTTCTCTCATCCTCGCAAATCAAGCCCCATGGCTTCTTACATTGACCTTCTGGTCCATGGCAGAATACCATTATGAATACCAGTCTTGCCTATATTCAGCTTTTTAAGTCTTATAAGAACTTTCTGTAGTTGATACTTAGTTGTGGGGTGTCCCCAGTCCTTTATTCCTCATTCCAAGCATTGAGGGTATCACTAGTCCTCAGCCATAAGTCATTATAGTGATGCCTACATTGGTCACCAGTGCACGGGATACTGGTGACACAAGTTACAGCCTGGGTCAGACTAATCCAAGCTATCAACATATACTGGGAGCCAGAATAGTCCCCCTGCAGAAGCCTGGTACTATGGGGTTGAACTAGGAGTCCAGTAAAAATCTTGGACTCCTGGACACCCCATTTCAGTGCTAAATCTGGCACCTTTTCCAGAAATGCCTTGCGTGTCTACCTCGGATCAAGAGCAATGGAGAGTGGTGATGGTTTTCCAACAATTCCAGTCATCACATTTACTGGGAGTGTGCATATTGTTTGAAAATGTTGCACTCTACTTACCAATGTGTAAACACAGTGCTTGGCAGTGCGCACCTCTGAGCACAGTGTTTGCATGATGGTAAGTGGAGCACAACAATAGCAAGCAAAGCAAATTCAAGGTTATTGGATGTACAGGCAGCTGTGTATGTGTGTTAGACAAATGTGAAGGCCATGTCAGTCCAAATAGCAGAAATATACTTGCAGGAATATAGTACACAATATAACCACAGTCATACATTTGAGAATAAATGTGATAATACATAAATAAATGAATACATAACTGACACAATACCAGTGCCTCAGCCCTCATACATATAATTAATATCAGCTACACCATGTCAAGTGTTATACATGAGAGTGACTATAATGGAAAGTGGAACAACAGTAGAAGTGTATGGAATATGCTGTATTCGAACCCAGGACCATATGTATGGCAGTCCTATACTTACACCTGTTGCCAAAAGAAGGTTGAGAAAACACTTGTCTATGTTGCACTTCATTGCTATAAACTGCAATGTCACAACAGTAAACCAAAAGTTGCACACCTTGTACTACAACCCAGGACCATATGTACTCCAGCCCTGCACTTAACACTAGTTACATGACATTCCCTATTTTACTAATCATTTTTAAGGTCTTGCTGTTAATCACAACACAATGTTACTTACTGGGTTTGTGTGATGCCCTGTAGTATTAATTGAATGCATCTAGTTTCTATTTTTGGCTGTCCAGGTCATGTCTTCTTCCTGGCTGGTCTAGTTGTCCAGTTTGCACACTGCTGTGCTCTGTGCAAATGGAATAAGCACAGCCAAACCTGACATTCATTTTTCTCCATCTCCATCTCCCATACTTGTGCTAAGCAGTGCATTGCATAACACTGGCCAATAAAAATAAATACATAAACAAATAAATAAATAAATAAAAAGAAAAAAGAAAGAAAAGGGAGAGGTAGCTGAAATGAGAAAAAACAATCTATGACATACACACTAGAAAATGTTACTACACATGAGATATTGCTACATGGGTATGGATTTGAACTTTCACTCCAATGCATCTTCAGAATACAAGAATGGGTGCCTTATCCATTTATGCACCACAAAAAGCTTTGAAGTAAGGAACTTAACAAATTTATACACACAACCAACTGCAACAGCATCTGTACCATCAAACCATACAAGTATTATTTGTACATTAAGTAGTTTTGGATGAAGTGCACCTAGTGATCACACAACCTGTCATGATTATTGCTTGCAAATATACAGCTATATCTTACATTTGTGTGTTTTTTGCCATTCTTCATGTATCTGACCAGTAATCTGAGACATGCAGTGTGTAAGCCATTCTATACTATTGACCTTAAAATGTGTGAGGATATTAAGTGGAAATAATATCATATGAAGTTGCCAAAAAATGAAGGGCAGGTTGGATGTGAAGGAACACATCCTGTGATGTGTGTCCTGCTTAACTACATTTCCAACCTTACATCTAACACTTTGTAGATGTGCCCTGACATACCCACTGGAAGTAAGGCAACCTGCAGTGCTGTTGTGGTTTCCTTCTCCCAAACACTAATCAGTCAGAGTTGGAATACATTAAAACCAAACACTGAGGGAGTGAATACGTTATATTTACAACCCTTCATGGATCCAATTTTGGGGGATTCAGCAATTCTAATGAGTTCACATCTCATTTGCATCTTTGCCATGCTGACAGCCCTGAATCTATACCATATAAATAGGGAACGGTGTAGTTAGGCAAACTGATGGTGTGGAGACTTGTTTATGTGAAGAAAGAGTGTGTTGGTGGGGATAGCAAAGGTGAGTTACTGTTACGGCACAAAGATATGTTACTCAGTTAGTGTGATACAAGGATATGCCACTCATTCCTATAATTACACAATGAACTCTTTGGGTTATATCTCTACAGGGGAGTACTGAACTTCAAAAGGTATGTTTCCATTTGTTCAGCTACATACTGCATATATTGGAATGTATTTAAGAAAATTCTGAAGCAAAGGATTTCACACTTTTATCTGTATGCATTACTTAGAAGTGTACTCATGGCTTGGCCATGTTTCCCAAGCCATTTCAGAGGTATACATTATTGTCAATACATGAAAATACATATATACATACAAATATTTCAAGCAAGGGCATAAATGCCCTTCTAGCTTGCCAATATACCAAAACACTTGTTCCCATAATAAATGTCCAGGCTGTTCCTAAAAATATGCTTGCTTCAATGTAATTTGGTAGTCTGTTCCATGCATCAGCTACTCTGTCAGAGAACCAATTAGTGCACTTCTCATTCCTATAGAATCTTCTACACAGGCTGTCTGATGATTCTCTAGTACTTTCTGATAACCCCAAACATTCCCAGAGGTAGTTGTCCCTAAATGCCCTCTATACCTGAATAAAATCTCCTCTTAGATATCTGTAAGAGACACTGTACAAGTTCAGATATTTTGTTCTTTCAAAATAACTTAGATTTTCACATCCATGGATGCCCTTGGTATATTTCTGCTGTACTCTTTCCAGTTTACTCATGCTTGTCTTCTTATAGAGTTTTCATATTGTTATTCCATACTCAAGTTTGGGTATAAATGCAACTAACAAACAATGATGTCATTATTTTTAAATTCCTAGACTTTATAAATCTTTTTATAAAACCTATAGTTCTATAACATTCATTAACCAATTGGTTGATATGATTAGAAAATGCATAACTGAATCTATCCATATATTCAGGTCCTTAAATGAGTCTAAATTTTCAATCACTGTGTGCTGTACTAAATATTCACCTTTCAGTTTATGTCTCCCATGTCTCATATGCTTAGTTTTTTATGTATTTATCAGCATATTATTATCCTGTGCTCAAATGGTCAATTTAGTCAAGTTATTTTACAGACATGCCTTAACTGTAACACTTGTAATCAGTTTACCCAATTTCAGGTTGTCTGCGTATAGACTGTAGAACACCTCAGATGAAAACATTAGGTCAGAAAGATACAATCTAAACAAGTGAGGGCCTAGGACAGAGCCTTGTGGGACACCCTGAGTGTAACCAAGGATTTCTCCTGTCCAGTTGCTGTGAGATACTTGCCATGTCCTATTTGTAAGCCATGCAGCTATCCATCTTATCAAGAGTACATCAATACCTAGTTGTACTAATTTATTGATCAGTGTTTTGTGTATGACCCTGTCAAATGTTAAAGTTAAGTCTATATAAATTACATCACAGCACAATTTTTCATTCATAGCTGTTATTATATTGTTATTAAACATCATGTTACAGGTGTTAACAGATCTATTTTCAACATATGCATGCTGATATATGGTTTCTAGTCCTAACCTATCTAGTTCTGACAATGTATCCAATATTACCTTCTCCATTAATTTTCCATAACAAGAAAGTAGACTTAAGGGTCTATATGATTCTGGCTTTGTCCTACTCCCCTTTCCCTTAAAGATAGGTTTAATAAGTGCATTTCTCCAATCTTGAGGAATCTCACCATATGTATATGACCTAGTGAATAATAGGTAAAATTGTAGTGTAAGTTCTTGCTGAAGTGTGAAGTGAAAATGGAATACATTGTGATAAATATGTACAAATGTTTCAGGGACAGTTTCTTTGACAGAACTTTTAGCATTTCAGAAATGGTTTATTAGAAAAATGTATCATTTTCCTGTTCTTTGGGGGGAAGCAAAGGTGAGTTGCTGTTATGGCACAAACAAAGGTAGACTGTGCTTTTGTGGGTGGGGGGAGCAAAGGTGAGTTACTGTTATGGCACAAACAAGGATATACTGTTCTTTTATGGGTGGGGGAAGCAAAGGTGAGTTACTGTCATGGCACAAACAAGGACAGAGTGTTCTTTTGTAGGTGGGAGAGCAAAGGTACATTACTGTTATGGCACAAACAAGGATATGTTGCTCAATTAGTATGATAAAATATATGACACTCATTCCTGATATTACACAATACACTCAAGGTTCAAGACTTACTTTGTAATTGTAGCAGTTGACATGATTTATCCATGTAGACTCCTTTCCGTGTCTTTATTCCAAAAGTTTTGAAATACGCAGGACAAATCAAAACAGAGTCTACACGGATGTTTTATAGCTTATTGAATAGCTCTAGCATGTTGGATTGGTTGATTAGCATGCAATTCAGCTGCTTATCCTGTTATTAGCCTACCACAGTGTATACTTGGTTTGTGCGGGGGTATTGCTTCTACAAATCACTTACTGAATCTTAAACTTTCTGTGACCATGTGCGCATCTTGCCGTGACTCACACAGTGAAAAATGACCATGTAGGCTTTATTGAATCCAGGGGTTTGAAAAAGAAAATCAGCATGTTAAATTTCAGAATGCAACTCAAAAAGCTCTTTCTCATCCAAGCCAAATGCTCCTGCTTCAAAACACGGCATATCATCTAACCTATTTCCTTTCAAATCTGTCAGTATTTACTGTACATATATATATATATATATATATATATGTATATATATATATATATATAAATATATATATATATATATATATATATATATATATATATATATACAAACTACAACAAAAATGGCAGTAGCCCTAAGTGGAATCAGACTGAGAACCAAACAATCAAAACACCACAAGGGCTCAGTCCAGGACTGAACCGATAACCGATAAGTGGAATCAGACTGAGGACCAAACAATCAAAACACCACAAGGGCTCAGTCCAGGACTGAACCGATAACCAATGTCCAGAAAGTAATCAATACAACAAGTTTATACAAAAATAATTTTATTAATACCACTGGTAAAAAACCCTGCTAAGTGCTTTCATCCAGTGAATCCAGTCTTCATCAAAGCATGCAGTGTAAAACAAACGGAACAGGGAATCCAAAAGAAAGCGCTGGTCCATGCTTTCTTTTGGATTCCCTGTTCCGTCTGTTATACTGGGTTTTTTTTTTTTTTTTCTTCTTCACAAGTTTGCAGTTTAAAACAAAGCAGTCAATATTTAAAAGGATACCAACCAAACAAAATTCTCCAAACCTAACTGATGCCCTTAATTGAATAATTACAATAGTTAAAATTCTTAAAAAGCAAGTTCCTAGAATGAAAAGTGAAAAAACATTAAAGACAAAATATATGTACTTTCACGAAGATGGCATGGTTTCTTTGAAGTATATGTATTTCCAAAAAATAATTTATAAACATCTGCTAAAATGTGTAAAATCAAAGATTTTGAAAAGTAAATCAATAATATTAACAAATAAATTATTTGTAAATAAATTACTGGTAGAGAAATTGCTAAATAAAAACAATGATTCAAAAAATTCAAAATTGAGCAACTTTAATTTTGAAAATACTACTGACAAAAATCCTGTCATTTAAACCTGGCTTTTGGGTTGCATTCAAGCATAGCTGCCATACTAACTCCCTACATTTTGAGTCTCCCAGTAACCACCTCTAGGTGAGATTTAAACCTTATCAATCACCCCAAATTTCTATTTAACCCCATCTTTGATTGGACAAGTAGTGGTGCGTTTATATAAAGCATTTTTCATCTTCTTCCTTCTAATATCATATAAATGTTCATAGACCCTCCTTTTTAAGGTATATTCAGTATTCCTTATATAGAAATTGGAACATGAGCCAGAAATAGCAATGTATACAACACGCAAAGGTCTGAATTTCTAAGTGAAGGGATAACTATCCCCATCCTACATATAGCTGCAGTATTGACAAGCTCCATATTTCCAAGTGCCTGGGTTCCTAGCATTGTTAGTCAAAGCTTTTCCTGAATATTCAAAATGTTTTTCAAATTGTAATGCCCTCTTGTATGTAAAACAGTATATACTTCTAAGACATTCAAGCAATTTTGAGTCTGTCTTAAAGATGTTCCAGTTGTTGTAAATAACTTGTTTAACAATTCTACTGATAGAAAATGTACCTCAAAATCATAGCCCTAGTGAGAGTCTTGTCAATCCCAGTGGTATTACCATTAGCTATACATATTTCTTCTTTTCTTTCCAAGATAGGTGAATATGTCTCCCTTCTCTCCAGTAACCCCCTCACTTTTGATTTTACTTATCATCTGGGGTGGGTATTCCCTATCAAGAAACATATTTGGGGATAATTTGTCTATTTCTAATGCAAAAAGGGAGTAATCAGATATCATTCTAGACAATCTTAGAATTTGACCCTGACCTTGACCAAATTGTTTTATAAGGTTCTAGGATGGCTACTGTTGTAATACAAGGAGGAATTTGAAAATGTAGGTTTCTTAAAAATAGGAAACAAACCCCCTCTCAGATTTTTATATGGTAACATTCAATTAATTCATAATTTTCAGAAGCACAAGCACTGGTAAATTGAAGAAAATCAGTGATCTCATTAATGTAGTTGATGAATGTACTGAGTGTTTTCTTATCTCCAATCTAAAAAATACAGACATCATCAAAGTAAAATAAATATTTTGTTCAATGTTGTGAAAAAGTAGAATATAAAATGTAAGAAGTTTACCATTTCCACATAACCATGTTAGTAAAGATGGGGGTGCAAGCTGTCCCCATAGCTACACCTTTAAGTTGTTTGAAATATTCTCCTTCAAAGAACAAGAAATTATTAGCTGTTACCAGTTCCATGTGATCCACTAATAAATCAGTTTTCCTAATGTCTATGAATTCTAAGGACATAAGGGCTTCTCTAAATCACAATAAACCCTCCTAATGGGGTATACTACCAAACAGATCGACCACATCAATGATAACGAAACTGAAGTCTTTGTGCCAAGATTCAGGTGAAACATTATGTAGAAAAATCCAGGAATCTTTAAGTACATGAGAATGATAAGTAGAGAAAGACTTCAAAGTCCGGTCAAGAAAAACAGCAAGGGGTGCATTTTGGACCCCTGGGCAGAAACAACTGGTCTCAATGGAGGGTCAGAGGGGTCCTTGTGGACTTCAGAGATCCCAAAGATGGAAGGTATTCTATGATGTTTAATAAAAATTATACTCTTATCCAGTGATAATACCTTGAGTAGTGAATGTGTCATATAAAAATGAGTCAACTTTCTTATAAGCAATGTGTATCTCATTCATGGAGACTATGCTATATTTGGTGTCATTCTAAAACAAGTTCACCATTTTCACAGAATATAAATTACTGTCCAACAAAACATTTCCACTATCCTTGTCTGGTTTCATAATTTGTAAAAATGTGTCATTAGGTAGCTCTTTTAAAAGTACAGACTCAGTCTTACTCAAATTGTAATATTTCCTGTTATTGTTTACACAAAGTTGGTGTAGTTCATTTTTCACAAATCATGTCAAAAATGTTGATAGTAGGGTACAAAGGGGGAACATACTAATAAATAAAATAGTGTCCATTCAATAAGAAAGCCTGCAATGTCAGCTTCTCGGTAAAGAACTAAAGTAAAATCTTTTTGAAACAAATGAAAATATCCAAAGTAACCTTAAGATTGCTATAGTTAAAAATATGATAGTCACTATAAATTAATATAAGTCCATTGAAGCTAGTAGAGATCATGGGTTCCACTGTGTCCTGGAGCCTTTCTTCTTCTCTTGACACCTAGTAAATTTGTTTCTCACAGTATTCTGACTTTGAAAAAAATTGGTGTTGGATGTTTCTTGATGTGGAGATAGTAGGGGTGGATTGTCATCCTGAGAGGCTACTTCTGACCTGGCCAAGGGTGGGGAATTCTTCCCCAGTAAAAAAAAATTGCCATCAGTTACATGATTGCTGCCGTTAAGATCAACACAATCTTTGCCACTTACAGGATAGTGGGCCCAGTAATTATGTCCATCCTCTAAACCTATATTGTTGAAATTCATAGGCTATCTATTATCAAAATAAGCATTAGATAACCCAGGGGAGGAGAGTATGCTTTACCACTGGCATAGTCTCTATCTAGTTTTTTTGTTTCCTAGAAATCACTAACCTAGCAATCCACTCTTATAAAAAATAATTGTATTTATCTAAATTAAACTCAAAAAGCAAGCCTTTTCAAATACTATTGTCTAAAAAATGCAATGTATGAATAATACAGGTGGTGACTGGGAGACTCTATTAGAATGTAAGGAGTTAGTATGGCAGCTACGCTTGAATGCAACCCAAAAGCCAGGTTTAAATGACAAGATTTCTGTGACTAGTATTTTGAAAATTAAGACTGCTCAACTTTGAACCATTGTTTTTATTTAGCAATTTCTCCGCCAATGATTTATTTACAAATAATTTATTTATCAACATTATGGATTAACTTTTCAAAATGTTTGATTTGACATATTTTAACATATAAATCCAAGAAAAGAAGATAGTTCACCTGACAGGCAAACACTCCTTCCAAAGGAGTTAAGGAATAAACATTAGGTAAATCAGTTCAGGAAGGAGTGAAGCTAAGTAGTCCACAGGTATGTCGCTCTGGATAACTCAAATAAAAGCAAACAAAGTATATCCAAATAAAGCTCGAAGTTCTGTGGTTCACACAAATGGTTTATTGTAGTAGACAAGCGCTTTCGCTAAACATAGCTTCTTCAGGTCACTTTAATGTGACCTGAAGAAGCTATGTTTAGCGAAAGCGCTTGTCTACTACAATAAACCATTTGTGTGAACCACAGAACTTCGAGCTTTATTTGGATATACTTTGTTTGCTTTACTTATTTTGGAGTTATCCAGAGCGACATACCTGTGGACTACTTAGCTTCACTCCTTCCTGAACTGATTTACCTAATATTTTAACATATGTTTATAAATTATTTTTGGAACTACACGTTTCAGTAAAACCATGATGTCTTGATGAAAGTAGATATATTTTCCCCTGGATTCACTAATCTTCTGTGCAGGACTAGCTTAGTCCTGCACGGAAGCACCTGTTTAGGAGCAGGATGACAGTGCTCCATGCATATTAACAAGGCACGCTGCCCGAGCTCCTAAGTTTACATGGAGCGTGTACGAGTGCAGAGTGTATGTTTGAGAGCAGGGCTCGCAGAATAAACATGTCCCTGCAATGTAGAACAGCAGAAGGTGTTAAGAAATGAGTGAGATCGCTCATAGGTGTCCGCATATCCCCACCAACAGTCCCCCATGTGTACAACAGCAACAGTACACATAAATTAAAAGAAGAAACCATTTTATTTATTTTTAAAAATCCGAGTACAGCTAACCGTAGGTGTGTGGGTGTGGCCATTGCTTAGCTTTGGTTATAGCAGCTTAAAAGGCTGAAGAGGATAACAAGGAAGATATATGCAAATGAAGCAGTGCAGCAATAGTGTAGTGGCCAGAGCATTCGCCTAATGAGCAAGCATTCCCTGTTCGGGTTCCACTGCAGCACAATCTATTTTACATGGAAAAGCACATTATAACCAATATTTATGTTGCAAGACCCATGAAAAAACATATATTTATGAACTGGAGTAATGCAGGAAATGCACATGTGAAGTGTCAGCGTCATAATGAATAAGGCACTAGTAAGCAGGTTTAACCACAAATAAGCAGTAGTGCGCATATGTAAGTACTAGTAAGCATGTTTAAGTGCATTTGTGTGAGGGAAAGCATTGCCTACACAGATTAAGCAAAGTAGAAGCTAATTGAGTGTAAGAAACTTTAACCGGAAGTAAGTACTGCTTAGCTCCCTGCAAACCCGCTTACAACTGTTTTAAAGTGCCTTAACCACTCTGTATCCAATGGTCCATGTTCTGCCCAGCAACAAAATAAACAGCCTATGCAAGTCATGAACCCAAGACCCTCTACACTACAGTCACAGTAGTTAATCACTAAGTCATCATAGCAGTACATAAAACTGAGGTTTCAACAAACAAATCCTCACCATAGGAAATCAAACTGAACATATGAAAGGAATCTATGTACAGTGTGATGTTGTATAACCTGCTACATAACATAAATATGTGAACTTGAGTACTGCAGTAAGGCCAGATGTGAAGTGTTATTGTAATAAAGTGTTGAAGTCCCCAAGACCCCATACAGTGTATGTACACATGAATCACAGATTCCAGACACATATATAACATGTAACAAATAATAAGTCAATGCCAAAAGGAAAATATAATACAAATTAAATATTCAGCAACGCTAAGCATTGCACAGCTCAGCTTAGTTGGGGTAAGCAATGTGTAGGCTGGCTAACTCAATCTGCCCAGTGGTATGCCCCTTTAAGCAATGCCAACATTAGGTAAGTAGGTGTGCCCATAGCTTAGCCTTTTCAAAACCACCCAATCATGAGAAAGTGCAGGAAATTGGGCATATTTAAACCCCAACACCACCAATAATTCTCATAACTGGTTGCAGCTCCCTACTGTAGGCAGAATGGCTGTGGCGTTAGTGAAGGCTCTCAATTTAGAGAGCAGAGTTGGGGCACCCAGGAGTCCAGATTCATGGTATGGCTCCTGGTAAAACACCATGAGGAGAGACTACTGCAGGGCCAGTACCAGGGCTCTCAGTATAAAGTGGAGGCCTGGGACAGTCTTGCCCATGACCTCACCAGTGCCATTGGTATCCCCTGGGCTGGTGAGCAGGTCAGGCATCACCATGCCGACCTGAAGCGGTGGAGGAGTGATCTCTTGGACCAGTAGATCCAAGAAGCAAGGCAGATGGTTGATGCCCCAGCACTAAGTACCCATTCTACTACATAGATAATGATTGCCTAACTTGTGTATACTATGGATAGGTAATGGCTAAATATCTCTGACAGCTGCAGATGAGTGAACTGCAAACTAGCAAGCCCATGCTGCTAGGCTGCAAAGGCTGCATCGTGAGGCAGGTTAGTAATATTCCTGCATGTACTGTCATAAAAAATAAATATAACAGATCTGGAAAGTGTTGTACCAGTAAAGAAGTGTATTGTGTATGGGATGTACTGAATAAACTAAACCATATGGCGGGAAGACTGTCATATAGGTTGCATAGAAATAAAGGTGTAATATCTTGTGAATAAAAGTATAACCCCTGGAGTGCTTGTGTACATCCTGCTTTCATATGTTGTACTGTTGCATTCTATAAATAGTACTGTTGTATTAAGCAGTGTTCCCACACTGTTAAACACAGTTAAAATGTGTAGGAATTTCAGTATAATAATTTTGAAAGTCCCAAGAGGTCTGTCATATAGAACAACTGAGGGAGACTTAGACAGAAACCATTGGAATGCTTTACACTAATAACTTGATAGCACAGTGTATTGTGATGTTGACTGTAATCTTTTTACCACACACAGCAGGGGTTCGAATCCTGGCATTGTTAGTTGGTTGTATGCATAATCATACCCTACAATTGTACAGATTTTGCGAGAATGTTCAGATAGAAAGCTGTATGCATAATTAGACCCAACAACTGTACAGACTTTTCTAGAATGTACAATTAGTATGCTGTAAACATAATCATAACCATCAACTGTACAGACTGTGTCAGAATGTTCAGGTAGTAAGCTATATGCATAGTCATACTCATCAACTGTTCTGATCTGTCCAGCATGTCCAGGTAAATGGCCTAAATCTGCTGCCCGGTAACCTGTTCCCCTGACATATCAGTGTGCTGATCCAAGAAATGTAGGCAGGTTATACTGACATATAATGGATAGTCAGACCCAAACATAAAAAGAGAATGTATATGGAAACAAAACTGTCATTGTAGCATCTCACCCAAAGTGCATGACAGCTATTCCAAAATATGTCACATAAACACCTTCATCTTGTCAAGTTTTGACCAGAGTGTGTGCAATAATGGATTGTTATGTATGTGTATAACATCAACATGGAATCTTGGAGTAAGTGTAGTATTTGCCAGGTAATGTTAACAAAGATTTTCTCCACAGCTATATCAGGTAAGAGGTGTAGACTGTAGGTACAACACAGGTCACATATATACTTGTCTACAAGCATGGAATCTGGGAGTATGTGTAGAAATTGTCAGGTAGTGTTAACAATGATTGTCTCAACAGGTATAAAAGGTAAGAGGTGTAGACTATATGTAAGACTCAGTCGACGCATATACTAATCTACAAACATACCATTGTACAGAGTAAAGACATTGGGTAGTGTAATAATACATGTAAGGGACAGATCACTGCAGTGACTAAGAAAGTTGTAAAAACTACAGGGATATATTAGTTGTTAATTGACCTCTCTCGCTCACCCCCTCCATATGTGCAATAATAACATTATTACACACCTCAAAGGGTACATGCACACTCAAAACTATTGTTGGGACATATGTCCTATTGGTTTATAAATATTCCCATTTGGTTCTATGCCTTTGCTATGTTAAAATACTCCCATATTGGTGGCCTGTTGCTATCAATGAAGCTTGCATGCTGTTGTAATGGCCACTGTTGTCCCATATATGCATGTGTTATGCTTGATCTGCAACTGTTGTAAACTGGTGTCTTGGGTTAATGGGAATACCTATGCATGCTGTTATAACTATTCCTGAATGCTGTTGATTATGACTAACTGATATCTTTCTTAAAACTGCAACACCATAGCTCGTATGGGAAGGCCTGCCCCAGCGGACTCACCTGTCCCACCTCAGCTGGCCATGGCACCGGGCCCCAGCATGTCTGGGGCCCAGCCTGGGACCTCCTTCTCCATTGGCCCTGCACCACCTTCTGGTGGAACTGCCACAGGGGATGGGGCTCGCCCCCCCCCCGGGAGCAGGGGCGGAGAGGTATCTGTCACCCACCGTCAGGTCCTGGCCGTGGTGTGTAGGGAGCTCGACAAGGAGATACAAGACCAGCTATGCCAGCTTCAGGGTTGCATAGCACAATTAGAGGGTGAGCAGGCCCCTCCAGCCCAGCCCCCAGCACAGCCACCTTTGGAGCCGTGAAGGTGCAGTGGTGACTGCCCATGCGTGGGGACCTCAGTCCCACTGTTTCCATTTGGGGGCACATTTCTCATATACTGCCCCTGTATACATCTTGTTTGTCTTGTCTGTTAAGCTACCCCACCTCCCTCACCAAATATACCTACTACCCCTCCCCAACATCCCAGTCTCACCTATAAAAGAAAAAAGGGCAATCTGTTCCCACAAAAAAATCTCACCCCATACATAGCTGTCCATTTCGCACACCTGTCCACTGGACACATGTAATCTGGTCTAATTGGCATCACAACTTATTATTGTTGTCCTCACCCCCACCCAGGGGGTTGAGTGTCGAAATCTACCACCAACTTCAGTGTATATGCACAGCTGTTGCTGTAGAAGAAATGGGCAGCTATGGACCTTCCCTACAGCCTTACTGTACATCCCTGGCTATTTTCCCTACTGTATTTCCCTCTTTATGCCCCTTTTTGCATCACTTTCATATCAACCCCTTTTTCTTTTCTTTTAAAGAAATTAACGTGGGGGGCGTCTTGTGCTATAGGACTGCAGGACTGCAGCCCCCACACCTGTAAAATTAATACAATAAATTACCCCCACTGTAGAACATAAAAAATAAAATTTCACAAGAAGTACCAGACTCCGTGCATGCATGCTTTCCTGACTGCTGTGTTAGGCAGACCAGAACTCCACACATGCATGCATGCTTCATTCCTGAACTCCAGACTGCTCTATTAGTTAGTCCAGTTAGGGAAGGCAGGAAACTCCACTCTTCCAGCCCAGAAGTCTGTGCAGTGATGACCGCACAGACCAGAAGGTCATCAGACTGGAGGCTCCAACCTACTCACATCTCAGGAGGACCCAACAACAGGAGGCTCCAGGCTACTCACATCTCACAGGAGACCCAACAGCATGCACAGGCCATTATGGAGGACAGAGACAGGTGATCAGGCTGCAGGATTGCTACAGAGGACTTAGGTGTGTGTGTGTGTGTGTGTGTGTGTGTGTGTGCGTGTGTGTGTGTGTCATGGTGGTGGTTAGAGAATAAGGCTTGAACCCTATACCTTGGGACGAAGTGACAAGAACCTGAATTCCCTACCCACCACCATTTGTAAAACATTTGCAGATTTTTGCCTCATATTTGTTCTGTTCTGCTCCTCATAAAATCTGTGGTTTCTGTAGTTTTGTTACTTAACACAGCCAGTGGTGCAGTGTTAGCATTGTTGCCTGACAGCTACATGTTGTCTGATTTCATTCTTGGCTGGGGTGCCTTCTGTGTGGAGTCTGCATGTCCTCATGGGTTTGCTCTGGTGTCCTCAATGGATATTTGTCCCTATTTTGTGGACAGTATTCCCCCATTATTGGCTTTGTCCAGGTTTTTTGTGCCAAGGTTGAGAGCTATGGTGATAACTGAACTCACTGAATATGTTTGGGGGCTGTATTCCCCCATTATTGTCTTTGTTCAGGTGATTTGTGCCAAGATGCTGACAGCTATGGTGAGAACTGAATTCACTAAATGGTAGCCATTTAAGTTTCAGTCATCCTTTCTTTCATCAAATAGATGATTTGGCATAGTTGTATGTTGCTCTGACTATTTTGCAGAGGGTCCTGGGTTCAATACTTGGCAGTGAAATATATGGTGGTAATACAGCATTTTATTCTAGCAACTTTCCAACATTATACAAGCAATGTTTAAAATGTGTCCCTGGTTTTTGGGCTTTTGTCCCCCCCCCCCAAATAAATTTTGGCTTTTTCCAGATTTCTTGTGCTGCAAAATTCAGAGATACAGCTGAGTGTCGAGTAGATTTTACAAGGAGCTGAGAGCTGCAGGGGAACAAAAGTTTAGTGCTGCTTATGCAAACTCTGCTTGCATTGTTAATAGCACAACAGGTAGTGTACTTACTTTTGATGCAGAAGGCTGTAGGTTCTACTCCCACAGTAGGTAGATGCATTGCTGATACTGTACTCTGTTGTAAAGGGGATGGATGCTGCAGTCCTCTTTGGTGAAGATACCTAGTAACTATGAACCTGTTATCAGTTTGCCATCCATTCCCTATTGTGATATTACTAGCTTATCATTTTTTTAATGGAACATAAGCAATTTATTCCTCAAGGGCAACTGGCACTTTATTTGTAGATGAAACAATGACATATAAAGTTGTTTGCTAGCAGTAACCTCTTCATTAGTTAACAGATTTCCTTAATGTGGAATTATTTAGATGACTTTTACTTCTTCCGAAATCATGCATATTTACTGATACTGGTGGACTGTACACATTTGAGCAGACTTTTATGATGGAAATGTTCTGAATTGGGCAGTTTGTCATTATTGGTGCATGCATTTTGTTTCATTGTTTACTGGAAAAATGTTCAAAACAATAAATTTAAAATGCCTTCTAACAACTGTACTGTATTGTACAAGGAATATAATTTAATACAGTCAAGAGAGTGTATCAAAGAACATGTGTATGTTTTGAGTTCAAGGGGCCTATGATTTGAAAACAGCCCAAAATTCATCTTTATCTGCCACTGGCAAAATGTATTTTCTTTGAATGTGGGTTTCAATGCTGTTTCAATGAATGTGAGTTTCAAGGGCAGATCAGTTTTAATACTAAGTCTATTTTCATTGCGAGACTGCATTGCTTTGTTTAGCAGATATCTATTAGGGTTTATGCTGTAAAATATAAAATAAAACTTTCAAATGAAATCCATATCATCGCAGAAGTAAAGCAGTATGAACATTACAATGTTTATGGCAAATGGGGTGAAATAACCAAGGAATAGGACATTGGAATGGCTGCAGGGGGGATGCTCCATTTGATCGTGATTTTGTGAGGGGGGAAGGGCAGCAAACTCAGACAGCCCTAGCTGAACTATACCTCTCAACGGTCCAGAATTTTGCAGAATGAATAGATTTTTGCTTCTTATTTTTGTGGTGCTGCGGTAGCGTTGTCGCCTCACAATAAGACATTGTCCTGTTCGATTCTCAGCTAGAGCGTCTTCTGTGTGGAGACATGCGTGAATGGGCGTACCTTCATTGAAGGTTGTGCATCAGAGCTGGCAACTCGGCACGTAAAAATCTACTGCCAATCATTAGCGGACCGGAGTTCCACTGTGGCGACTCCTAAAAGCCGAAAGACACAACAACATTTTTGGTTTGTTCCTCATAAAATTTGTGGTTTTCTGCCAAATCATTTAGGAATGAAGTAACTAAATAATGACAGACATTGAGTTTAAGACGTCATAACCTTCAGAAAAAAAAGCATGCTAAAGCAAGACCTGTTATTCTATCAACTGTCTTAAGTTTATACAAATGCAATTTTTAGTACTGTTTGTATGTTCCCCCAATATATCTGGCCTTGTCCACATTTCCTGCATTAAGAAGTTGAGAGGTACATGCAAATAAATCGCTTTATAGAATTAGGAATATCCATTGCTCAAAATGTTGCTCTTCCCCTAATAATCCCTCTGCAAAAATGGCAATTTTGGAAGAAAACATGGAGGGTTTACAATTATAAATAACTGTAATGATCAGAGCTATAGATTACTTTTATTTCAGAAATGCATGTAGATGCTCTTATTTTGTCAGCTTCTCAAGTTAACAGTACTAATTTTAAAAAGGTGTCCCTTCTTTGACAGGTTCCCAGCTGTATTGTGTGGCAATTTTATATTTTTGCATAACATTTTTGTTCTGTTTTTCATAAAATTGTGGTTTTCTGGCAAATTAGTAGTAAATCATTAAAGATTGAAGTTAGAAAATAATGGCAGACATTTGAGTTTCAGATTTCATACCCTTCAGAAATTCATACTAATGCAAGACCTACTACTATTCTATTATCTTTCTAAGTTTATAAGAGCAATATTTAAAAAGTGTCTTTATTTCTGGGCCTGTGTCTCACTTCTATGTAAGGCTTTGTCCAGATTTCTTGCTCTGAGGTTGAGAGGTATGAGTGTCAGAGCTATCACAGTCAGCCAGAGACATTTCAAACTGTGACCTGCTTGTTGCACCCCACTCCCCATTGTAGTGGCTCTGGATGTGTCCAAGCAAGGCAAGGGGCAGTTATGCAGTGTAAGTGTGCAGAGTATTCCCCCATCCAAGGTAGACCACAAGTTCGACCGTGGCTTTTCATCTGTCCTTGATTTTGCAAATGTTCTGGTTTTCTGTCATATTTTTATACTGTTGATTTATGCTTCTTATTATTAAAAAAATGCATGCTGTTGCAGTGTCCTGTTGCTCTGTATTAAAGTAGCAATGCTTTATTGATCATCAGGTAAGCTTGTCGGAGATTGTAAGATGCAAATAAGCTTTAATAAGCATATTGTTAAAGAATTACCAACATTGAAAGCCTTTTCATTGTTGCCATGCAGAGAATATTTACATAACTAGATAATGTATAAGCCTTAGGTATTGAAATGCATATGACAGTATTTGTAATAAAGGACAGGATTACAGTATTTTCAGAAGCTCATTACATTTGTTGGAGACTTGCAGTTATCTTTGCAGGCTTTACCCATAAACTAAACAGAATGCCAATCTATCATGTGTGGTCCATAACTTGTACAGTAATCCTTTAAGCAATTTATCTTGAGCTTGTTTCTTGTTTGCTGTTCATTTTTTCTTTGATCATGTGTTCTCCATGAAACAAGTAGATAGTTGTTGTCAGGCAAAAGGTCTTTTTTGGATAAGAAACATTTTTACAAGTGGGGGTATCACAGAGATTGCTACTTTCAGCATGTTACTTGATAATTTTATAAAGCTGAATATAAATTATAATTAGAACTGCAGTGCAAGGAGAAGTGGTTTGAGCTAAGTGCTGTTTGTTTTTTTTTTTTACTTGATTTTTGACTGGCATTCCAGTAATGTATTTAAAAAGCAATTTATTTTTTCATGCCTCACAACCTTTGTGTTTCCATCTAGATATTAAGTAAGTTGTCATGTAGCCAATGCATTGAAATATTTTTTTCTTCTACACTTCATTTTGTCTTGATTGGACTCTCTTAATGACGGTTTGGCACCCTGGGCAGTATATTTAATGAAAGTTCCAGTTGTGGTTTTGAGCATAGCCCTACCCCTTCCCATTGGCCCCACCCATTCAGCTGTCCTGTAGCACCCCTTTAAATTGAAGTCACCAGCCGCCACTGTGTATATATATATATATATATATATATATATATATATATATATATATATATATATATATAGGGTCTATATTATATAGTCGAAGTTTCAAAACTTCGAACCTCACATGAGCGAACTCATATGAGCAAAGTTTAAAACATCGACTATATAATAAAATAAAATAAAAAATTACCTTACCGCTCTGAGCAAGGGGGCAAGCCCTCCTGCACCCCGCACACCCCTCCTACTTAAATATACCAACTCTAAGCACACACTTCAGTGCATAAAGGGAAAATTTCCCATTCTGCCTGTGAAAAGCCATTGACTTTCACCTTCGACCTTTCCGACGTTCGATCATATGATGTCAACCATCTATAATTCAAACATCAGAACGGTCGCTCATCTAATATAGACCCACACACATATACATATATATATATATATATGTATTTTATATATATATATATATATATATATATATATATATATATATATATATATATATATATATAATATATATATATATATATATATATATATATATATATATATATATATACATGTGACTACACATACACACGCATATATATGTACAGTAAGATACATATGTAGAGGTGCACACAATTTGGAACAGCCACTATACCTACAGTTAACACCTGAACAACCTGAACAACTGGACACTGTATGGGCCAGCCATACAAGTGACAATCTGCAACATATACCCACAGAGAGGTCATAGGAAAAAACACCACACACAGTTTTGCAGAAATGGAAAACCTTTAACTGTGTACTATTACAGTTCTATACGCTATGTCATATAGCTGTTCAGACACTGATATCCATAAAAACAGAGTAATGCAACTGTGAAAAGCTATACTAATACAGTAGTCTGGAAAGGTTCACAACTGTTGCTGTACAGGACAAGCCCTTCAAATTGTACAATAGTGAGGAAAGACTGGCCACAGGATACCAAACAATCAACAGTATGTAATGCAGGTGTATAGTTCAGCAGTCTCTATCTACACTCTGTGCAAAATCACTAGGTGGTAAAGATGTCTTCTGACCAAATGGGTTGTAACTGTTAACATAATGAGGCATAACTGACACCATCACAAGCACACTGACCAACAGAATAGTCTGTATGGCAGGAGGCAGTAGGCTTGCATTAACCCAATTTATGTAAGCAATGTAAATATAGGTGAAGTATATGATACTGTACATCCAGATACCTGAATTCAGCTCAACCCTGATACCCCTCGCATTTTGTAACAGCCTGGGTCATTTATGGTGCTTCCCCTCAGACTCAATAATACAGGGCCATATACCATTGTTACATACACTGACCTCTGGAGTGTGTAAGAGCACACATGTATTGTGTAGGTGACACTCACACATATTTTGCCCCAGCCCCACCGTATGTGTGGGGGATACTGCAGCAGTGGACTGATGGCAGCAATGGCAGTGTGATATACTCACAGCCCACTACAGAACAACCCCCAACAGCATGTCATATGTGCAAAGCTTGGTATGTAGATGGGGGACAGAGGCTGGAACACAGGCCCATATGTGGAAAACTGTTGCCATACACTAAGCAAGTCACTGGTGTTACAGGATAATCTGCAACATACCCTTAGGCAGGAAATTGAGGCTAGAAACATAAATGGATGTAGCCATGTACTGATAGCACTCAACATACACACTGCCAGTGAAATATCCTTCACAGGACCTGTGTGGTGGACAGACAACACATGATAGGCACACCTCTGGCCAACAAGAGGATAGGCCCACATTTAAGAGCTATGCAGACAGACTGCATTCCAAGGTAAACTAGTATGTACACACACACCCTGTCACACCAGTACTATACAAAGCATAACACAACTCTATTCACACTCTGTCTGTAGTTCCTGAACCTCCTACAAATATGTAGTTGCTCTGAGTGTGACGGTTCTCCTGAAAAAAGGTATTGCTACCTGCTGTCTGTAACACTGATGCCCACACACAGGACGGATGCCCATAACACAGGAGATGTAATGGGTCCACGCATACATGATGTGGGACTCTATAGTGGGTGGTTGCCATGACTGTGTTAATTGGGTGTAGTACACATGTGTAATCATATATCTGGCTATCTGGATGGGATCTGTACAGATCCCCAATGGCACTTTCTGCCAAATCAGAAATCACTGAACATACATAACTGAAAGTGCTGCTCATCAAAGCAGCACTTTCGGTTATGTATGCTGGTTGTGCCGGTCGCACTAAGGTGCGGTTAAGTGAGAATTCCCTTTTCCCCACTGTAGTGCAACCTCGGAGTGAGAATATAAAAGTAGGGGGGTGTGGGGGCACAGCCCCCCACATGTGAAGTGCAGGGGGGCTTGCCCCCGGCATAAAAGAAGATGTATTGTTTTTTTTTTTTCCGAACGTTCTTTAACGAAAGTGCTTTTTCGGTGAAAGCGCTTTCATTAAGATGCATTCGGTTATTGTGGATTTGGACTATTGAACTTTCGTTCATAGTCCTAGATCCATCTGAATATGTATATGTACATATATTCCCACCATATGTCCTGGACATGAAGTGTAGGCCAACCCCAGCCCGTATGTTCCCAATGTTGTAGTTGCAGGGGATGTCAGGTATCTATAGGATTTATACTAGTAGACTATTGCTACTGTCATTGGAATTGTCTTCACAGACATGGTGTGTGTGGGAGGTCACATCTGCTCATAACATGTGTGCCATTGGTTACTGAACGACATCCAAAGGACATCAGTGTACAGTACTGCTGCTAGCACGTAATGCCACTGTGGACTGCAGCAGAGATATTGGCCAATATATGTGGACGGTCTGACACAGTCTGTACAGTCCAGAGGTATACATATAAGCCCTTAGTGCTATACATGTGTACCATGCCTGACAATATGGATGTGGATGGCCATGTAGATGGGTATAACCCAACCATGCTTCTAATGCACAATACAGCAGTATGCAGTTACAGGACATGCAACAGTGATTACTGGTCTACAACCTTCCCAGCGGTGTATTTCTAGGTACTTGAGATCGGCAGCCTTGCCAAAGTGTGAGTACCCTAAAAGCATTGCTCTCTATACAGTCAGACATGCACACACAGTTGGCAGTTAGAAATCCCAACTAACTCCTTAATCACATTATGGTCATATGATGTTACAGGATGTTCTACAGAGATTACGGGGCTATGATTGTCCCAGAGGTGTATTTCAAGGTGCATGACATTTGCAGCCTTGCCAAAGGTGGGTATTTGACTTGTAAGGGGTGTGGGTATCCTAAAAAGAATTGCTCTCTACAGAGTCAGACATGCACACAGAGATTACGGGGCTATGATTGTCCCAGAGGTGTATTTCAAGGTGCATGACATTTGCAGCCTTGCCAAAGGTGGGTATTTGACTTGTAAGGGGTGTGGGTGTCCTAAAATGAATTGCTCTCTACAGAGTCAGACATGCACACAAACACATGCAGTTGCCAGGTTTGGGGTTGGAACTCCTACCTAACAAGTTTATCACACTACAGCAGTATGCAGTTATGGGATGCACTACAGAGTTCACTGTGCTAAAGCCTTCCCAGGGGTGTATTTCTAGGTGGGTGACATCAGCAGCCTTGCCAAAGTTCGGTATGTGAAATGTATGGGGTGTGAGCACCCTAAAAGAATTGCTCTCTACACAGTCAGATATGCATGCATACACACACAGTTAGAGGCTGGAACTCCCAACAAACTCCTTAATCACACTATGGCCATATGATGTTACAGGACATGCTACAGAGATTACTGGGCTATGACTGTCCCAGAGGTGTAGTTCAAGTTCCATAACATCAGCAGCCTTGACAAAGGTGGGTATTTGACTTGTAAGGGGTGTGAGTAGCCTAAAAAGCATCGCTCTCTACACAGTCGGTGACAAACAGACACACACACATACGCACACAAAGACTCACACACACAGTTGCCATGTCAGGGGTTTAATCTCCTACCTAACTACATTATCACACTAAAGCAGTGTGCAGTTACAGCATGCACTATGGAGATTACTGGGCTATAGCTTTTCCAGGGGAGTGTTTCTAGGTGGGTGACATCAGCAGCCTTGCTAAAGTTGGGTATGTGAAATGTAAGGGGTGTGATTACCCTAAAAGCATTGCTCTCTACACAGTCAGACATGCACGCATGCACACACAGTTAGCGGCTGGAACTCCCAATTAACTCCTTAATTACACTATGGCCAGACAATGTTACGGGACATGCTATGGAGATTACTAGGCTATGATCGTCCCAGAGGTGTATTTCAAGTTGTGTGACATCAGCAGCCTTGCCAAAGGTGGGTATTCAACTTGTAAGGGATGTGAATAGCCTAAAACGCATTGCTTTCTATACAGTCAGTGATAGACAACCATGCACACATAGACTCATACACACACAGTTGCCACGTCTGGGGTTTAATCTCCTACCTAACTACATTATCACATTACAGCAGTATTCAGTTACAGCATGCGCTACGGAGATTACTGGGTTACAGTTTTCCCAGGAGAGTATTTCTAGGTGGGTGACATCAGCAGCCTTGCCAAAGTTGGGTATGTGAAATTTAAGGGGTGTGAGTACCCTAAAAGCATTGCTCTATACACAATCAGACATGCACACATACACACACAGTTGACAGGTCAGGGGCTAGAACTCCCAACTAACTCCTTAATCACACTATGGCCATATGATGTTAAGGGATGTGCTACGTTGATTCCTGGGCTACAATCGTCCCAGAGATGTAATTCAAGTTGCGTGACATCAGCAGTCTTGCCAAAGGTGGGTATTTCACTTGTAAGGGGTGTGAGTAGCCTAAAAAGCATTGTTCTCTACACAGCCAGTGACAGACAGACATGCACACATATGCACACACAGACTCACACATGCACAGTTGCCACGTCTGGGGTTTGACCCCATAGCTAACTACATTATCACACTACAGCAGTATGCAGTTACATCATGTGCTACGGAGATTACTGGGCTACAGCTTTCCCAGGGGAGTATTTCTAGGTGAGTGACATCAGCAGCCTTGCCAAAGTAGGGTATGTGAATAGTAAGGGGTGTGAGTAGCCTAAAAGGCATTGTTCTCTACACAGTCAGTGAGAGAAAGACACACACATGAACAGTGACACACATTCACACACACAATTGCCATGCCTGGGGTTAAAACTCCTACCTAACTAGTCTATCACACTATAGCAGTACGCAGTTATAGGATGAGCCACAGAGATTACTGGCCTACAACTCTCCCAAATGTGTATTTCACATTGGATAACCTCAGTAGGCTTTTCAGGGTACCACTATGGGGTGGCCAGTGTGTGCATGGCCCATACACCATTCATGTAGGGGTGACACTCTACAGGCAGCCACACACAGGTTCATATGTCACAGGTGCATGTATAGAGCACCAAGCTGATTACATCCTTGTACAGCCATGTTGTGCAGCTGGCATGTGGACCACATAGTCTGTGGTGATTACAGGTACTGGTCAGTAGTAACTGCAGTGTGTGACATGTGCACTTGATGTGTTTGGGGCTCTTTGGTGGAGTGCTAAGTGGGACAGGCATGGATGGGTCCTTGTCATGGTCACCCTCTTCCACACATCTATATCCATCTACCTTTGGCATATTATGGTGTGTTGTCCTTAGATATATGTCTGTATTCCTATCCACTGTGTGTGCAAGGCATGAGTGGTGCATACTGACATGGGTCTGCAGTAACAATTGCAACTGTTGGATATGTCTGGTCCACTGGTGTTTGCATACATGGCCTTCATGCGTTTGCATACATGGCCTTCATGCGTTGAAGTGTGTGAGCATGCCCAGTATGACCTTTCAGTATATTGATGACTGAAATTGCCTTCATTTCTCTAAGTGTGTGAGCATGCCCAGTACGGCCATCTGTTTTGAATGTGTGGAGCATGTCCGGTGGTTTGTACTGCACAGTTGACCTTTGTGTTATACACTGACAGGTAGCATGCTGTGTCTGCAGGGTATCCACCAATCATTTGGCATTGACTGTTGCAACATGTCTGCATAGCGGGGGGTACACCTGACTATTTCTATTTTTCTACACAGGATTGGGGGGGCACACCTGACTGTTACTATATTTCTATGTGGTGTGGGGGGGGCACACCTGACAGTTGTACACATTTGCTAGAACTGTACTGGTATGTTCTGTAGTCCATTTCAGTCAATACTCTTGCCTATCATGCTGGCTATGCCATACCGGTGTACTACCATTCTTATCTTTTGATTGCATACACATTATAGGTTCATAGATTCATAGGTTCATACTAGGCTATCTGCCCTAGGGCATTTATAAGCCTAGCCAGAGTGTGTTTGGCTTTCGCCACCCATTTTAAATGAATTTTGCTATGCGCTTTTTCGAGATTAGTATACTGTGCCTCTGTCTAACAGTGACACAGAAGTGATACCCGGGGTAAACCTACTATCTCCCATCCACTCATCAAGATTCCTCTTGAAGAGAGTAAATGAGGGACTCTGCCTAACCTGGACTGGGATTTTATTCCAGAGTGAAGGGAGCCTCTGGGTTATGAATCTGTCCCTCCAGCATGTCCTATTTATTTCGGTGCTGAGGTTCAAGTCTCTCGAGCGTGTAGCTCGATGGGATTTGGATTTTCTGAGTTGCAGCATGTCCATTAATTCCGGGTTGGACATGGCTTTATACGTCAGGCACAGATCGCCTCTGAGCAGGCCGTATGCCACTGAGTAGAGCTGGAGTTTCTTTAACCGGGCAGCATATGGCATCTGTTTGAGCCCTTTGATCCTCTTGGTGAGGTACTTTTGGGGTCTTTCCAGTTGCTGCAGGTGTCTGGTAAGGTACATCCCAAAAGGGGCATTGTACTCAATTATGGGCCTGATGAGGGATGAGTAAAGAGGCACGATGACCTCTCCTCATCTAGATGTGATCTAGATATCCAACATCCCATACTAGGTAACCATGTGGGATGCCCCCATTGGCAAATTTCTGGTACAGCTGCGTCAGATGCCAGATGTGGGAATCGTGATAACTTCCAGGGCAGCCAGCACACACGTTCAGTATTATGCCCTGGGCATTGCACACGACCTGGCAGTTGATGGAGGGGAAGCCCTTGTGGATGATGTAGACCCTACCCTGCTCACCGGGTGGTGCTTTGATGCGTATGTGCGTGCAGTCTATTGCATCCCACTACCTCAGTGTATTCTGCTATTTGGTGGAAGAGACACATACTGCTGGCCAACACCTCACAGGTGGGGGGGAAATATACGTGCTCACCGACATGTGCTGCCATGGCATCCAGGAACTGGTGGAGTACCCTGGATGCTGATGCCTGTGAGATCCCCATCATATCCCCAGTTGGCCTTTGGAAGGTACCTGTAGCTTGTATTGTTAGGCCTACACATACCTTCATTTTCACTGGGATGAGTTCCCCTCTGTTAGTTCTGTGTCAGGCATGGCCGGCACAGCCCAACAATCTGCTGTAGAAGGTCCCTGTCCATCCTATAATGCTCCACTATCTCCAGCACATGTAGCTCTTGGTAGGTTACCCTGTGTCTGTACACTCTTCTCCGTCTCCTCACTGTGGGTTGGTTGGCAGCATTCCCATCCTCACCACCCTCAGCCTCTTCTACAAGTTGTATGATAGCTATTGCAGCCCCTAACATTTTGCTGTTGTGAGTGTTAAAAGTTCCCTGCTTGTTTACATCAGTAGTGTAGGGTGTGGGAAAAAATGGAGGGGTAGGTGTTTGCATAGTTTATTGTGGTGTTCTGGGCTGGGCTGGTCTGCTGACTGTGTAATTGGCTGGTTCTGATACATTTCACTTGGCAGTGAACCTAGTACCCCTTGATTAACTTCCTACTACTGCTTTCCCTTCCCATTGCCCTTCTGATTCATCCCAAGGGTGTGCCATGCAATCAGTGTACTCCAATGTGCACACTGCTGCTATTTCCTGGGTTCACTTCCTTTATCTTCCTGTAGAGCCCATTGTGCGGCTCGCACACCCGCTTACACTTTGTCATACGTGCTGGGTAGGTTTAGGCACATACCCTGGCTTTGCTGTGCTAAGCTGGATGCAACCCCAAGCCACAGGGCTCCAATCCGCTGACAGTATGCCTGAAACTCCCACACATGATGTCATCTACGTCCTAGTCTTGCACTCAAATATTCATACTCATACACTGTTGGGACCTGCCTCACATGCTGGGGAAAACTGGGATTCACTATCCTTCCCCTCATTTGCATAGAATTGCCTGCTAATGCATAGTTACATATGTCACACTGTGCCTCCCCACTTGGCAACCACTACTCACTGGCCAGGTTGCCTTTTGCCTACCACTTGACTTGGATGGCAGAATATTGATTTTAGTTAGACTGCTTTTTTTAGGTTTATTTTCTTATTTCCCCACTGGTCCCGTTTGTGCACCACTGCCCTATGCTTCAACGGCCGTGATCGGCAGACATATCATAAAAGTTATATTTTGTACATTTGGCATTATTTGCAATGCCAATGGCCTTCTACTTGGCCATTGGCATGCTTCCTCAATGATATGCAGCTTTTATTTGGAGCTGTCATAGCTCCGTTTTGGAGTTTGCAGTACCGTACTCGGTTACTAACCGAGTGCATTTCTGCATATTACGCTAGTCCTGCACACCTTGATTCCTGCTTCCTGGATGGCATATTTACCTAATTTGTATAGTTTTTCACCTGCAAATGGGGAGATTTGCATATGGGGGCTGGGAACGTGCAGCACTAGTGCTACAGCACTCACGCATGTCAAATGTGCACGTACGTTGATCGCTCGGCCGCCATATTGGCAACATTTCATCTTACACTAATCATGCACGCATTGCAAGCTTTTGAGAATCTGGGGAAATGTCTGGATTCACTGGACAAAGTGCTTAGAATTTTTTTTTTTTTACCAGTAGTATTAATAAAATTATTTTCTGTATAAGTTCATTTTATTGATTCAGAAGCCTTTGAATGGGCTAGATTTTGATAAAGATTTTTTTTTCAGGTTTACTAATATTTTGGACAATTGTGGTTTTAAAATTATAAGACGTTTGGTGTAACATAATGACAAAAAAGATTGCTACTATTATTTGTGAGTTAGAGTTTTTAGACAGTAGTATTCGAAAAGACTTGCTTTTTGAATTTAATTTAGAAAAATACAATTTTATTTTTAAAAGAGTGGATTGTTATGTTGAGAAAATGATTTATGGGAAACAAAGAAAGCTAGACAGAGATGCTAGAGACTATGGCAGTGGTAAAGCATACCCTCTTCCCCTGGGTTGTCTAATGCCTATTTTGATAAGAGACATCTTGTGAATTTCAACAATATACGTTCAGAGGTTGGACATAATGATAGGGCACACTGTCCTGTAGGTGGTAAATACTATGTTGATCCTAACACCATCAATCATGTAACAGATGGCATTTTTTTATTGGGAACAATTTTCCTCCTTTGACAAAGTCAGAAGTAGCTCGTCAGGATGACAACCTGCCCCAACTATCTCCATAGCAAGAAACATCCAACACCAATTTTTTTCAATGTCGGAATACTGTGAGAAACAAATTTATTAGGTGTCAAGGGAAGAGGAGAGAGTCCAGGAGACCGTGGAACCTATGATCTCTACTGCCTTGAATGGACTTATATTGACTTATAGTGACTATCATATTTTTAACTAAAGCAATCTTAAGGTTACGTTGGATAATTTACATTTGTTTCAAAAAAAGTTTTACTTTTGTTCCTTACTGAGAAACTGACATTGGTGACCTGCTTACTGAATGGAAATTATTTTTGAGGAAATTGAATTTGGCTTGTTTTTTCAATGATTGCAATCAACTTAGACATGATTCTCCTGCAGTGCTTCATATTCCCTCTATGTTCAATCTCCCTTTTTCACCATACTAGCAACATTTTTGACAGGATTTGTAAAAATGGACTATGCCAACTTTATGTAAACAATAACAGGAAATATTACAATTTGAGTAAGACTGAGTCTGTGCAATTAAAAGTGCTGCCTAATGACAAATCTTTATGACTTTTGAAACCAGGCAGGGATGGGGGAACTGTTTTGATGGATAGTACTTTATATTATGGGAAAATGCTGAACTTTCTTTATGATGACACCAAATGCAATATAATCTCTATGAATGAGATACACATAGCTTATAGGAAAATTGATTCATTTTTATATGGCACATTGAGTCAAGGTGTTATCAGGAGAGCAGAATATAATTTTTTGTTTATTAAACATCCTACAGTATGTTCCATTTTGGGATCTCCAAAGTCCACAAGGACCCCTCCGACCCTCCATTGAAACCAGTTGTTTATGACCAGGTGTCCAAAACACACCCCCTTGCTGTTTTTCAGATAGGTCGTTGAAGCATTTCTCCATTTGTTATTCTCATATACTTAAAGATTCATGGAGGCTTTTATGTAATGTTTCGCCAGAATCTTGTCACAAAGATTTAAATTTCATTACCATTGATGTGGGTGATCTGGTTGGTAGTATACCCCATCAGGAGGGTTTATTGTGGTTTAGAGAAGCTGTTATATCCTAAATTCATAGACATTAGGAAAATTGGTTTATTAGTGGATCGCATGGCACTACTATTAACTAATTATTTCTTGTTCCTTGAAGTGGAATATTTCAAAGAAATTACAGGGGTAGCTATGGGGACAGCTTCTGCTCCCAACTTTGCTAACATAGTTATGCAGAAGTGGAAAACTTCTTATGTTTTAAATTCTCCTTTTTCACAACATCGGATGAAATATTTCCATTACCTTAACGACATCTGTATTTCTTTGACTGGAGATAAGGAAACACTCAGTACATTTATATATAATAGAGACCTCCAAAGCAGAAATGCAAGCAACCTTCACCCCCCAACACAACCCAAATGACACATAGCCCACAAACTCAGTGTGCTACCCAATCACAGCCCATAAGGCATAACAACTTACCCAACACTCTAGTCATAGGTAACTCAATAGTCAGGCGCACTGATGTTCCACTCACCAGGCTAAACAACGTGAAAGTTACTGTCAGCTGCCTGTCAGGTGCCAGAATCCGCCTCATAATGCACACACTCAGGTCACTCCACAACAAGTGCAAATATGACTCTGTCATTGTCCATGTTGGTGTGAATGACCTGAGACATACCTCCCTGGACTACATGAAAAGAGACATAGAGGAGCTCTCCGATCTTGTAGCCTGGGCAAGTATAACGCTAACCCTGAGTAGCATCCTGCCATCACCCAGAATGACACCACAGTACAAGGACAAAATGATTGACTTCAACAATTAACTAAGCTTCTGGTGTCATTCTAAGGGGATCCATTATCTGTCTGCCTCGGATGACATGATCGACAGACCACGATGCTTTGCCAGAGATGGCCTGCACCTGTCGCCCTTGGGATTCTGGATACTGCCTAAGGCACTTGCCACCCCTATAGTGCCTTTTTTAGGCAAGGCTCAAATGACAAATTCACCACCATAACAGGTACAAGCAAGAGAAATCTGAGGGTAATGCTACTCAGTGCTAGAAGTCTAAACCTCAAAATGCAATCACTCGAGGAACTCCTTAAAATGGAGAACATTGACATCTGTGCAGTGACAAAGACCTGGTTCAAGGCTCCAGAGAGCACCCCTGACTTACCAGGCTATAATTCATACCACACCTTACGGCCACCTAACCTGGACCGAAACACTAAAGGCGGAGGCATGTCCATATTCATTAAGGATATCCACACCTCCAGGCTAGTTGCTCAGCATAATGCATTGTAGCTTGCTACAGATCCCCTACCATGCCCCAGGATTCCCATTCCTCATTTCTTGATACACTGGAAAATATTAGGGTACAACCCAAGACCCTAATAATGGGCGAATTCAACTATCCCACCATTAACTGGGAAAACTACTCATGTACTAACTCTTTTGCTCAACATTTTCTGGAATTCATAAATTCCAGTGCCTTGGATCAATTATCTTCACCCCCACTAGGGGCAGAAATATCCTAGACCTGGTCATTACCAACATGCGTGACCAGAGTTCCACACCAAAGGTCAATCCCTCGTTGGTCAGATCCGACCACAAGCTAATTACCCTAGACATCCACATCCTGCCCCCACTCCCCATTAGGGAAACCACCGTAAAAAAATTCTCCAAAGGCAACTTCTCACTTCTTAAGACAGAAGTGGCAAACTTCATGACACCCATCCAGACAGACAATAAAGGTACAACTGCTGAATCCTACACAAATGCACTTTATAAGCCCTTACACAAGTGCATGGATTGTGCTATCCCTAACAGAACCAAGATGCTATCCTCCAAAAAAAGGAAGTCAGTCTGGTGGGCCCCTGCCATAAACAAACTCTACAACAGAAGAATGAAACTGCTGCAAAAAAGAGTAAAATCTCATGATTGGAGGAACTCCCTGGTCAGCCTCAGTAAGAAGCTGAGATCCCTCATAAAATCCTCCAAAGCTAGTTACGAAAACAAAATCACCACTGTTTCTAAAGACAACCACAGAGTATTCTATAGCTATGTCAAGAATCTCAATGGCAACCCTCAGATCTGCTCTGAGTTACAGCACAATGGCACTAAATATACAGAATCAACTGATATTGCCAACATACTGGCAGATAGGTTCAGTGCTAACTTTACCCCCCTCTCACCCCCTAAAGGGCCCATCTCTATACCGGAAGAATGCAAGGTTCCTGTAATTACGTCTGCACAGGTAAAAACCACACTCTCCAAAGCCAAACACAGAGCATCCATGAGAGCTGACAACATCCCAGGTTGTGTTCTACATGAACTACAGAACGAACTGCCACCCCACCTAAGTACCATGTTCAATCATAGCCTCACCTCAGGCTTTGTACCCACTGAATGGTGCACAGTGATGGTTATCCCACTCCACAAAGGGGTTTCCACACAGACCCCAGAAACTACCACCCCGTAAGCCTAATGAGCCTGGTCTGCAAGGCCATGGAACATATCATCATGGAGCTTATAAACAAAGACATTGGTAATCTCCAAACTCTGGACCCCACCCAGTTCAGGTTTGTAAAAGGCAGATCATGTCTCCTAAACCTGATAGACTCCTTTGAAGCAGTCACCAAAGCTGTAGACGAGAGTAAGGTGGTTCATACAGCCTATCTAGATCTCGCCAAGACTTTCAACACCATCCCTCACTCTGGAGTTATAGACAAATGCACTAAACTAGGTATAAATCCCAATGTCACAAGATGGGTTGCCAACTGGCTCACTGACAGAACCCACACTGTGAAAGTAGCAGACTCCAAATCTGACTTCAGACCAGTGACAAGTGGAGTACCACAGGGTTCAGTCCTGGGTCATCTCCTGTTTAGTATCTACTTATCTGAAGTACAGGCTAACACATAAGGTCTTTGGCTAATGAAGTTCGCAGATGACTGCAAACTAGGATCCATAATCAAAACTCCTAACGATGTGGACATCCTACAAAAGGGCCTCACTGAGACAGATGCCTGATGTCAAAGCCATGGCCTCAAGCTCAATGCCAGAAAGTGCATTGTCATCCCTTTTGGTAAAAACTCTGTACCCATGAGCTACCACATAGGCGGTAGTCTACTTAGCACTGAAAGTGTGGGAAGAGACCTTGGAACACAGGTGGACAGTAGTCACTCCTTTGATAATCACATCGCCACAGTAGTCAGGAAATCCTTCGTCATGGCACACCTCATCACAAAAGGTTTCTCATCCAGGAAAAAAAGAGGTAATTGTTCCCCTCTACTCATCACTCATTAGACCCATTATAGAGTACAATGCCCCTTTTGGTATGTACCTCACAAGACATCTACAACAACTGGAAAGGCCACAGAAATGCCTCACAAAGAGGATTACTGGCCTCAAACAGATGCCCTACACAGGCCATCTCAAAAAACTCCAGCTTTACTCCATCGCAGTTTACCTACTCAGAAGCGATCTCTGCCTAACATACAAAGCTATGTCAAACCCAGAGCTGTTGGACATGCTCCACTTAAAGAAATCCCAATCGCTCTGAGCTACACGCTCTAGGGACCTAAACCTTGTCACCACAATAAACAGAACATGCTGTAGGGATAGATTCCTGTCCCAGAGACTTCCCATACTCCATAACAAGCTACCTGTCTATATCAAACAAAGCTTCTCATTAGCACTCTTCAAGAAAAATCTTGATGATTGGATGGGAAATATGAAATTCACCCCAGGAATCACTTCTGTGGCTCTGTTCGACAGGGGCACAGGAAAATAATTTTCTCGGATGGCAAAAGCCAGGGAACCATTTTGGCTAGGCTTATATAGGTCCTAGGGCCAATAGCCTAGTACCTACCTATGAACCTATGAACTACATTAATGAGACACTGATTTTCTTCAATTTACCATTGCTTGCTCTGTGAATGTTATGAATTACTTGGATGTTATCAAATATAAATGTGAGAGGAGGTTTGTCTTTACCATTTTTAGGAAACCTACTTTTTCAAATTCCTACTTGCATTGCAACAGTATCTAGCCTATAACCTTATAAACCAATTTGGTCAATGGTTAAATTATAAGATTGTCTAGAATAATGTCTGATGATTCACTTTTTGCAATAGAAATAGACAAATTAACCAATATGTTTCTTGACAGGGGATACCTACCCCAGATGATAAGAAAAATCAAAAGTGAGGTGTTATCAGGGAGAAGAGACAGATATTCATCTATCTTTGGAAGAAAAGAAGAAATACATATAGCTAATGGCAACACTATTCACGGTGACAAGACTTTCACTTGGGCTATGATTTTGAGGTAGAGTTCTATCAGTAAAGATGTTAAACAAGTTATTTACAACAACTAGAACATCTTTAAGATGGGCACAAAATTGTTTGAATGTCTTGGAAGTACACCCTGCTTCACATAAAAGAGGGGTTGCAATTTGAAAAACATTTTTGTATATCAAGGAAAAGCTTTAAATAATAATGGTAGGACTCCAGGTACTTGGGAATATGGAGCTTGTCAATATGGTAGTTATATGTGGAGTGGGAATACTTACCCCATGACTTACAATGGCAGACCTTTGCATTCTTCCATTTGGGCTATCTGTGACTCCAAGGGTGTGTATATATTGCTATTTGGGGCTCATGTTTCATTTTTTATATAGGGAAGACTGAACATGCCTTAAAAAAGAGGGTCTATGAACATTTGTATGATATTAGAAGGAAGTACATGAAAAATGCTTTAGATAAACACACCACCACTTCTCCAATCAAAGATGGGGTTAAATACAAATTTAGGGTGATTGATAAGGTTTACTTCTCTCCTAGAGGTGGCAACTGGCAGACTCAGTTAGAAAGCAATTAGTTAGTATGGTAGCTGCACTTAAATGCAGTTAAAAGCCAGGCTTAAATGACAAGTTTGCTATCACTAATATGTTGAACATTGTCTGCTCAACTTTAAATCATTGTTTTTATTTAGCAATTTCTCCACCAATAATTTATTTACAAATAATTTATTTGTTAATATTATGGATTTACTTTTCAACATCTTTGATTTTACATGTTTTAACATTTGTTTATGATTATTTTTTGGAACTACATATGCTTCAATGAAACCATGATGTCTTGATGAAAGTACATATATTTTGTCTTGAATTTTTTCACTTTTCATTCTAGGAACTTGTTTTTTGTGTATTTTAAATATTGTAATTATTCAATTAAGGGCATCAGTTAAGTTTGGAGAATTTTGATTGGTTGGTATCTGCTTAACTACTGACTGCTTTGTTTTACACCGGATGCTCTGATGAAGTCTGGATGCAATGGATGAAAGTGCTTAGCAGTTTTTTTTTACCTGTGGTATTAATAAAATTATTTTTTGTATAAGTTCATTTTATTGATTTTATTGATTACTTTCTGGACATTGGTTATCGGTTCAGTCCTGGGCATGAGCCCTTGTGGTGGTTTGGTTATATAGCTATAGCTATATATATATATATATATATATATATATATATATATATATATGGGAAAAACAAAACTGAATAAGACTAGGAAGAAATAAACTTATACTACTGAAAAACTTCCGAACTGTTAAAAACAAAAACAAAAAAACAATGAATAGACGCTGAGCTAGAACTGTCATTTCCTGAGTGCTTTCATTCACTTTATTAATAACAATCGAACTTCATCAGAGCAAAATGTAATGTTTTTGCAGTACTGTGCGAGCTTTAAATAGTCTAACTGGTATTCTGCTTGACTGTACATTGTGCTATGCTTGTTCGCTAGAATGTGTGTGTGTGTGTGTGTGTGTGTGTGTGTGTGTGTGTGTATATATATATATATATATATATATATATATATATATATATATACACACACACAATATATATAACTTTTTTCTATGTAATTAGTTCAAACTTCTCTACTATTGCTTACATTTCCAAACCTGACATTGTTCAGTATTGATCAGTGCACGACACTAGTATACAAGGGTCAGTATAGTTAAAGTTATAGTTTTCCAGTAATAATGTCAGGCTCCATGAGGTGGACTATAAACTAAAACTCAAATACTTTGGCTACATAACATGAAGTTAGGATTTACTAGAGAACACATTGATTGGAAGGATTGAAGGCAAAAGTTGAAGGGGCAACAGTGGCTATGATGGCTAGATAACCTTACTGAATTAATAATTTCCATGAATTTGCAATAACATAAGGAGGCAGTTCTTGACAGACAGGCTTGATGTATTAATACCTCTGAGTTCACAAGGAGTCATATTAGATTAAACAACTTAGTAATAATAAAATAAATAAAACATATCAATAACAATAAAGAATCACCAGAGATGGCTTTGTAGGTAATCATGGAAGTACTATGTTTGATGTCCAGGTTGAGATTGATTTGCATGTGAATCTTATTATGCCAGAATTATGTTCTTAAACTTGCCCTGGAGGTTTGGTCTTTGAAATAGGTGCTTGTTAGACTATTTGTTATATATAGGTAGAGAGGGTGGAGACTTGGAAATCCTTTTACTGTGTGATACTGTTAAGTCTAGGTCACCTGTCTTGTATGAAACAGACAAGAGGAAAGACAATTATAGCCTGCCAGAGAAGCTTAATTGGCTTAAATCAAAAATTGATTTAGTTAGAAATATTTGAGATTTTTGAAGATGTGTAAGATGATGCATGATTTTTTTGAGGAAAGCACTGTATTAGATGACCAGTCCATTAAATTAAGAGAATACAGGGAAAAGGGTATAATTTAATTTAGATCAAATGCAAAATCAAAAACCAAAGAAGTCTAGCACATGGATATTCATTATGTAATAGACCTTTTTTCAAGGTTTCTACCAAAAGAAGTGTAAACAGGCTTCACCTAAATTGGCTTTACCATTGCATGTGACTCATAGTACCACCCAGTTTTTAAAGCCTGATAAAACAGACTCATGAATAAAGCATTAAACCAAAATAAAACTCTCTAAAGAGACACACGTTTCAGGATAAATATAAATAACATATTGTTGTCTCCCCTTCACAAGTTCGAGTTACTGAAACTCGAGATTCTGGGCTCGAGTTTATGAATTTCAAGCTTTCAAAAATTCGAGCTTGTGAAGGGGAACCATATATTTATATGTACACATATTTAAGTAATAAAATTAAGAAAATGCCAGAAAATAACCACTATGATATTCAGAATATGTCGAAACATAGATTACTTCATCAAAATTATAAAAATAAAAAAAATTGTCATTTAATAATGGGTTAAGCAAAGTCTCCCTATGGTTATATTACATTTTCTCCTTAGACCCCAAGAAGAAGACTATACCATTTTTAGGTTCTTTTGTGTCAGTCTATCAATTCCAAAAGACATAAAAATGCACTAGGGCGGTATTTAGTACATTTAAAAAAGCTTTACTTTGAGTGTTCCTACAGCTCTGAACTTTGATAAATTATCTAGTCATTTTACTGACATAAAATGTATCACATGCACTTTGTACCAAGTAATTAATCGGGCATATATCACCTAATCGAAACAACTAAAAATCGATTGCCATTTCATTGACCACTAAATATCGAACTGCCACTTACAAGAACGGCCAATTCACCGATTTTTTCCTAGGGAAAAAAATCAGTAGGCCGACCAGAAATTACATATCACTCCAAACATTGCAAAGTGGGGAGTTTTGCCCCCCCCAACTAAATATACCAAACTCCAAGATCACACTACAGTAGGGAGAAAGGGCAAATTCATGGCGACAGCCAAGCATTTTTTTTCCTAGAAAAAAAATCGGTGAATTGACTGTTCCCGTAAATGGTAGTTCAATATTTAGTGGTCGATGAAACGGCATTTGATAATTATCCATTCCAATTAGATGATATAGACTCAATTAATCAACCAAATAGTGCAGGTAAAAAGTTGCCATTTCTCAAAACTCTACTGGCATTTTAGAAGAAAAGTGGACAGATGTGAATATTTATTTTCAATAACAATGGTCTCTACATGACAGACAATCCTTGAGATTAGAGTTCAACAATCTCAGTCTTGTCCAATCTAAACCTAAACAAGACCAATGTACTTAGTGTAGTAATACCAGTTTGACAGTTATTTTATCCTTAAGCTTTTTTCCCTACCTACTTGCACAGAGTGATGTAGCTTTGACGGAGACCCATGCAATGTAAATTTAGCTAGTTGTTTGGTGGCTGGAAGAAGCAGGATGGGAGTGGAAGAGAGGAGCTTGTGCTAGCTCAATAACCCTTGGAGGCAGAGACTAGGACAGGGTCACTTAGGCATATATCCTGGATGAATCAGTGGTGGAGACCATTGTTTTGTGGGTGTACATTTATGCTGTTTTCCAGCTTCCCGTCATACTACCATTCTCAGCAGCACTAAGAAAATTAAAATTGTAGTCATAAACATTCACATTACATTCTGTATATATCTTCAAAATCTTCTGTATCACTATTTCAAGGAATACTTTAATAATACCAAGTTCTTCATAAGCATCATAGCCCATAATCTCTGGTTGCTTTGATTTTCCCAGCCCATGATATCTGGTTGCTTTGATTTTCCCAGCACATAATATTTGTTTGCTTCATTTGACTTTCCAAGAACACTGCCTGGAACATTAGCTTATATTTTTATACTTATATACTTCAGTCAAGCAAACTATGACCCAGTGACTACAGTTCATATCTCAATAGGGTTGCTACTTTTTCAAATGCCCAAATTAGGACATTTATTTGTAGAAACTTGACATTTTGCAGGATAAGCCATACCCACAGCCATTTCAAAGGGCTAAAATAATTTTTTTTGCTGAAATAAACATTTATTCATGCAAGTTTTTTTTTTTTTTTTTTTTGCTTATGCTGTTTCAGATAACATTTAAGCATTTCAGATAAAAAAATAATTGTTTTTTTTCAACAACAAAAGTAAATTTCAGAGAATATTTTTTGCCTTAAAATCTCAGGAGATTTCCCATTTTTCAGCATTTTTTGCAGGACATGACTGTCCAGATAGGGACTATCCTGCAAAAAGAGAGGCAAGTGCTAACCCTATATCTCAGATATGCCAAGAGGATTGAACAGAAGCTTTTATGTAGCATTAGGAAGAATCACCGACTTAAATGTGGATTCCGACAGAGGATTACATCCAATATATTTATCAAACTGTGTCTGTGACTAAATTTTTTTTGGCTTTAACTAATGGCTTTTCTGACCAAAATATATCATTATTGCTCCAAAATAATTCTAATGCAGCTAAACATAATTTACATTATGCATTTCCATTACAACCTGTTCTTTTGTCTCTATAACAGGTAAATCTTTGTGCAAACATTTTTGCAAACTAATTCTGAACTCCATATACTCTGTGAATATGATTAATCATAATCATAACAGTGTATATTCTTATGCCAATAGCCACATTGGTAACACAGACTGTAGGATGTGTCTGTTTAATATCTAGTGTCATCACAGAAACAAGGCAACTGGCAGCATTATTTTTTACTGCTATTTCTTTCACTCATTTTGAGATGTATTTTGCCATACTTTTCACTTACAGTCATTATTTTATACAGTTCCTGATTTCTAGTTAAGCCCTTATGCTGAATACATGAAGATGTCCTCAGTTTATATACTTCTGGTCCTTTATCAAGTGCAGGTCTGATTTTTTTTTTCTTTAATGGCCTAACATTGACTTGAATATTCTTGACATCATACACAATTTTATATGTTATAAATAACCAATGAACAATCCAAATTCATAGTTTTTACACTGTGTTTCATCTCAGTCGCAAACATCTATTAACTCTGTACTGGTGTTTAATGAGAAGTAACTGCTTTATGTACAAAAGATTTTCCTTTCGGCTCACAATATGTCTGAAATCTTTCCTTCAGAACTACTAAATTGTATCCATCCTCATCACTGAGGCTAAATGTGTTAAATGCCTTTAATGTTTCCTTTTCTGTGACACAAAGAAACAAAACATACAGGAACATTCTGTCTTCTCAGCAAATATAAAACTTTAACTTTCTATGTGGAAATTTCCACTTGAAGACAAGTTACCATACAGTTTCAGAGACTGAGGTAGTTGAACCAAAGACATTTTAACCAGAATGAAGTAATTAAGTTTGGTGGTTCAGCAGTCTTGAAAGTGAAAAATGCAAAAGCAAAATTACTGCATTACAGCAAGATGCAAATTTTTAATTTTGGACTTCTATGTCAAAATACTGCAGTGCAACTGGGTTCTATATTGCAAATGTAAAATTCAAAAATAAACAAACAAAAAACAGACCTTTTAACTGATTTTTATACAGAAAAATCATAAAGCAAATACCCACAACTGTGACATGGTGGGATTAGCATTAAATGAGAAGACATCATATCTTATAGAACACTGCTCACAAGTCCTGAGACCACAGTGCAGCATGACAAAATATCATTTGGTGCCAAAAGTGGCTTTATACCTGATACCAGGTAGTATATGATTACAGATAAGTATAGATCTAGTCAAGATGAGTAAAGAAAAATAGGGTTAGACGTGATGTGCAGTCAAGGAGAACTTTTACCAAACTGAGTCCAATTCATATGACATATAATGCTCATCTACAGGTGTGTGAGATGAAATTGCTCCAATGTCAATAGCTCAAAGAAAAGAAAGCTGAGGAACACAACATTGATCTCGAGTTCTATTAAAAATCATTGCTGGTGTGATTTCTAAATTCACCCTGGAGATCACTCCAGTGGCTCTACTTGATAGTGGCACTGGGAACTAATGTCGGGTGTCAAGATGCCAGGGCACTTCTATGAGCTAGGCTTGTAAAGGCTCCAGGGCCATTAGCCTAGTACACACCTATGATTCACTTCTTTCTCTTTTCTTTGGTTTGAGCATGGAGTTAGTATATGTGGGGGGCTTGCCCTCCAACATTGGAGGGTGGGAGGGTGCTTGCATGCTGCAAAAATGCTTAAATCTAATTGTTTTCATCTTTCTACGTTTGGGGCATTATTATTATATTTTTGGCATTTCAGCTGTCTGGCATTGTGGAAATTAATGTTCCATAACAGAACTGTCACACAGACACCCTTACCCTTCTTTAAGTCATCACTTCACATATGCATACATATGCTACAACTAGGTAATTTTGTTTTGTGTTCTTTCACAAATCCAGAGCAATCTTTTTATAGCATAATCAAGAAGAAATAAGGGGTCTATATTAAAAGCCCAAAATGACAAATGCTCGAGTCTATGTACATTGACACATAAAGGTTGATGTACATAAACAACGAAACACAAAAACTGCATAATTCGAAACACCGAACGTGTTTCCTGATCAGCAGTGAGATGGTGGGGATAAGGAAATATATCCTTTTCCCCACTGTAGTACAGTCTCAGAGTTGGTATATTAAGGTAGGGGGGTGTGGCGGGGTGCAGGGGGGCTTGCCCCCCTGCAAAAACATGTTAAAACAATTATTTAGTGTAATTTTTTTACTTACCTGTGTGGCACGTTCTGATGATGGAACTCGTTCGGCGTTTCAAATTTTGCGGTTTTCATGTTTCGTTTTTTATATACATTGACCTTTATGTGTCGATGTACATAGACTCGAGCATTTGTCGTTTTGGGCTTTTAATATAGACCCGAAATAAAGATCTTGAAGGAGTGAGATGCGATGTAATGTATATAGAGTTAACTTCAGCTTTTGATTGCAAATTGGAAAGAGTATAGTGGAAATATTCCTAGGGCATCCATGGATGTGAAATGTTCAGTTATTATGAAATATTAAAATATCTAAGCTTGGGCAGTATTTCAGATTGATATTTTAATGAAGGACCTTATTCAGGTCAGTGGGAATTTAGGGACAACTATGTCTGGAAATATTTGGGTTATTAAAGTGTAGTAGACAATCATCAGTCAACTGATATAAACGTCTATAGGAATGAGAGATGTACTAACTGGTTCTCTACAATAGTTACTGATGTATGGAATACACTACCAAATTATATTAAAGCAAGCACTAATTTTGATATGTTTAAAAATAACATGGGTACTTATTATGGGAATGACTATTTGGTATATTAAGAGGCTAAAAGGAAGCTGAATATTTGAATGTATATATGTAGAGTAAACTCTCAGTTAACTGGAAGTCAAGCAACTGGCACTCTCAAGCAAAAGGCAGAAAAAAAAAATCAAAAAAATACAGTACACTTTTCATGTGTTGCACTTTCTGTTTTCCCCCCGCAGAAACATACCTTATGTTTTTAGACCTTTAGAGTCTTAAATAGGAAGATGAGAATAAATTCCCTCTCTCCCCAACCTGAGAACAAGTCAAACCAAATAAATGGTATAGGGTACAGCATTAGTCAGGCCTATCTTAATAGTAACTCTCAAGCAACCAGAAACTACAGTTATCAGGCATCTAGAAATCCTCATGGCTGCTGGTTAACTGAGAGTTTACTGTACGTGTATACATATTTGGCAAATATTGTCATCAGCATTGTTAACTTGCTCCTCCATGGATATAATGATATCTGCTAAAAAACACTGATTGCATCCAGTAAAGGAAACGTGATAGAACCACTTATTTTTCCTGTAATTTCATGAGATGTAGATAAAGCAACTCTTTCACTCTTGACTGTTTCATTCAGTCCTTAGAAATCAGCACAAATACATACCTGCATAGGCACTGAAAACAGGAACTAGTACACATTCAGTAATTTTAATCTTTTCTGTGCTCATAGGTTCATACGTTCATAGGTGTGTACTAGGCTAATGGCCCTGGAGCCTTTAGAAGCCTAGCCCATACGATTACCCTGGCATCATGCCACCCGACCTTAATTCCCAGTGCCGCTGTCGAGTAGAGCCACTGTAGTGATCCCCGGGGTGAATTTTCTATTTCCTATGCACTCATCAAGATTTCTCTTGAAGAGGGCCAGTGAGGTGCTCTGTTTGACATGTATGGGAAGTCTATTCCATAGCATGGACAGTCTCTAGGTTATGAACCTGTCCCTCCAGCACATTCTGTTGATTGTGGTAATGAGGTTGAGGTCTCTGGAGCATGTGGTGTGGAGGGATTGGGATTTCTTTAAATGTAGCATTTCTAACAGAAATGGGTCAGACATAGCTTTGTAAGTCAAGCAAAGATCGCCTCTAAGTAGGCGATATGAGACAGAAAATAGTTGGAGTTTTTTTGAGTTTGTCCATATAGGACAAGTATTTAAAGCCTAGGATCCTCTTTGTGAGGTACTTTTGTGGCCTCTCCAGTTGTTGCAGGTGTCTAATGAGGTACATGCCAAATGGGGCATTGTACTCAATGACTGGCCTAATGAGGGAAGAGTAGAGGGAGACAATGACCTCTTTCTTCCTGGATGCAAAACCCTTAGTAATGAGATGTGCCACATCAAAGGACTTTCTGACCACAGTGGCAATGTGGTGGTCAAAAGAGAAGTTGCTGTCAACCTGCATTCCGAGATCTCTTATAACACCTTCTATGTTCAGTGGACTATCATGGATGTGGTAATTCATGGGAACTAGGTTTTGGTGAAAGGGGATGCTGACACATTTTTTGGAATTGAGCTTAAGGCCATGGTTCTGACACCAGTCGTTGGTCACAGTGAGGCCTTCCTGTAGGATGTCAATATCACTTGGGGAGTTAATAATGGCTCCCAACTTGCAATTGTTAGTGAACTTTGTCAGCCAGAGTCCCTTTGTGTTGGCCTGGACTTCAAAGAAGTAGATACCAAACAGGAGAGGTCCCAGGACCCATCCCTGTGGGACTACACTCGTGACTAGACGGCAGTCTGACTTTGAGTCAGCTATTTCACACTGTGGGTTCTGTCTGCAGGGGTTGATGCCTAGCTCAGTCAGTTTTTCTATGATTCCTGTGGGGGGGATGGTATCAAAGGCCTTGGCCAGATCAAGGTAGGCTGTATGAACCACCTTGCCTTCATCCACAACTCTGGTGACTGACTCAAAGAAGTCGACCAAGTTGAGCAGGCATGATCTATCCTTCACAAAACCAAACTGTGTGGGATCCAGAGTTTGGAGATTACCTATAGCCTTGTTTATTAGGTCCATGATGATGCATTCCATATTTCTGCATATCAGACTTATCAGGCTAATGGGACAATAGTTCCCAGGGTCTGTAGTCACTCCTCCTTTGTGGAAAGGTATGACTATAGCAGTGTGTCATTCAGTAGGAACAAAGCCTGAGGAGAGGCTGTGATTGAACAGGGCACACAGGTGAGGTGCCATTTCATTCTGTAGTTCATATAGAACACAGCCAGGGATATTGTCAGGTCCCATAGAAGCTGTATTCTTGGCCTTGGACAGTGTTATTTTAACCTGTGCAGCAGTAATACTGGGTGCCTGGCAATCTACTGGTATTGTGATTGGTCCTGGGGGGGGGGGTAAAGTTGGCCAGTATATTGGCAATATCTGTTGACTTGGTATAAGAGGTACCATAGTGCAGTAGCTCAGAGCAAATCTGTGTATTACCATGGATATTCTTTACATAACTATAGAAGGTCTTATGGTTGTCTTTACTATCTGCTGTAATTCTGTTTTCATAGCTAGCTTTAGAGGATTTGATGAGGGATCTCAACTTTGTGTTGAGGCTGATAAGGGAGTGTTTCCAGTCATGGGACTTCACCTTATTCTGCATCAGTTTACTCCTTTTGTTGTAGAGTTTGTTTATGGCAGGAGATCACCAGATTGACTTCCTTTTTTTAGAGTAAAGAGTCTTGGTTCTATTGGGTATGGCGAGATCCATGCATTTGTGTACGTGTTCGTACAGCGCATTGGTGTATGATTCAGCAGTCATGCAACTATTCTCCATTTGCATGGGTGCTGTGAAGTTAGCCACCTCTGTTTTTAGGAGCCCAAAGTCAGTTTTGGAGAAGTTTTTCATGGTGGTTACCTTTGCTGGGGATGGGGGTGGGAGGGATGTGGATTTCCAAGGTGATTAGTTTGTGGTCGGATCTAACCACGGAGGAGTTGACTATTGGTGTACGGCAATGGTCACCCATGTTAGTAATGACCAGGTCAGGGATGTTGATACCTCTAGTGGGGGTAAGAATGAGCTGGTCCAGGGCATTGGAATTAATGAATTCCAGGAAACATTCGGCAAATGTATTGGTATATGAGTAGTTTTCCCAGTTAATGGAGGGGTAGTTGAAGTTGCCCAGTATGAGAGTGTTAGATTGGACCCTTATATTCTCCAGGGTGCTTAGGAACATGGAGTGTGAATCTTGGGACATGGTTGGGACCTATAACAGGCTATGACCTGAATTGCTGTCTTACTCAATGTCAGCTGCACCTGAAGTATCTCTGATGCATTATGTTGGGCTACTAGTCTGAAAGTGTGCACATCCTTTTATGAATATGGAAACACCACCACCTTTGGAGCTTTGGTTCATGTTCTGGGGCCGAAAGGTGTGGAATGAGTTATAGCCTGGTAGTGCAGGCGTGCTTTCTGCTGTCTTGAACCAGGTCTCTGTTACATCACAAATGTTGATGTTCTCCATTTTAAGGAGTGCTTTGAGTGAGTGCATTTTGAGATTTAAACTTTTAGCGTTGAGCAGCAAGACCCTCAGATTGCATTTGTCTGTAGCTGTTGCGGTGGTAATTTGGTGTTTGGAACACTGCCTAAAAAGGGCACTATAGGGGTGGCAAGAGCCGTGGCCAGTATCTGGAAGTTCATGGGTGACAGATGCAGGCCATCTTTAGAAAAGCATTGAGGTCTGTCAACCATGTCATTCCAGGTAGACAGATACTGTATCCCCTTAGAATGACAACCAGAAGCTTAGCCAATTGTTGAAATCAATCATTTTCTGCTTGTACTGTGGTATCATTCTGGGTGATGGTAGGATGCTGCTCAGGGCTAGGGTCATACCCACCTGGGCTACATAATCCGAGAGTTCCTCTATGTCTCTTTTCATGTAGTCCAGGGAGGTACATCTCAGGTCATTCACACTCACATGTACAATGACAGAGTCATACTTGTATCTGTTGTTGAGGGACCTGAGTGCATGCATTATGTGGCAGATCCTGGCACCTGACAGGCAGCTGACTGTTACTTTCTTCTTATTCAACCTAGTGAGTGGGACATCAGTGTGCCTCACTATCGGGTCACCTATGACTAGTCTGCTGGGCATGCTGTTTTGCCTTAGGGGCTTTGGTTGAGTGGCACACCTTTTAGCAAAGTTATGTGCCTTGCGATTAGTGTTGTGTTGTGGTTGAGTGCATTTCTGCCTTGGAGGTCTCTGCTGTTTGGGTAGATTTTTATTGAGAGCCTCCACAAAGGTTGGTGTGTGGTTTGTGTTTTTATGTGAAGGCAGTGCTGGTGTGTGTTCTAGAGGGCTATGTGTTCCATGTGGTGTGGTGCAAGTGTTGACCTTCTCTTGTTTGAAGTTCTTCTTCAACTTTCTATAGCAGAAGTTGGTGGTCTTATGTAATACATACACTGTTGGATGTGCATTCACTTTCAGATGGATTCTCACTGGGATTGATTTAAGAAAGCCATGCAGATCATATCTCTGCTGAAATTATTTTTTTTTCAAATATATTTTTATTGAATTTTTCAAACTTTTCAAACATACAAAGGAAAAACTGTAAGTCATTACAGGAAGCAGTAAAGTATAGGTATATATGTAACAGTTAGTACAAAAACTATGCATTTATAAAACAGCAGTTATCTTACAGGGAAACTTACATCTTAGAGACCAATATAAGCAGTAAAGACCCCCAATAACCTATTACAGTCAAAGTCTAGAGATACAAATGGAAAGTGGCTTGGAAGGAAGAATATATGACTGTCTTAAGAAGAAAGAAAAGCGGTAAGGACAGTATAACCATAAAAAACAACTATTTACATCATGTACTTCTATTTATACCATATTTACAACATATTTACACCATGGATGCCAGAAGATAACAAAATAATATAACAAAATATTTTGTAAAATCAAAAGTTACCATGTGATGGTAACAATGTCTAATGGTTATAGGGCCAGATATGATACTGATGGAGGATTTCCTGGAATGTAGTATTAGTGACCCACATTTTGGAAGATTATTTAGTTTGGATTAGGTCAAAAAGTCTACACCAGTAATTCTGAAAATATTCTTTTTTCTTTTTGTTATTATTGCATAACTTATGTGCAGATATATATTTGATTGCCATTAATGTAAAGTTTTCCCAAGTTATTGTTGAGGGATTGACCCAATTCTTGGCTATAAAATATTTGAGAAGGGCGCAGGCTGTAACACAGATGTGGCGATGGATACCCTTAAGAGATTTAGGAATTATATTTAAAATGCCAAGAGATTGTGTTTTTTTCATATCCCATTTTTTCCAACTGAGTTCTGAGAGAATACGAAAGTTTGTAAATATTCTTACAGCTCCAAAAGATGTGAAGTATATCTACATGTGGGAGGGAACAGAACGGACAGGTTAAGTTTTTATTGTATCCAAATTTTAGTAAGACTGCTGGGGTATAGTAGGAATTGTTGTTTATTGTAAGCTGGGTGTAAATTAGGTTTTTGAAGGGGGTTAGATTCAATGTATTATTGATTGCTTCGCACTTAGACTCCGTAGAAATTTCTCCTTGTATACCGTCCCAATATTTGGAAAATAGTAGTGAGTGATCATACTTAATGCTTGACACAAGTTTATAGGTATTCAAAATCATTTTGTTCCATAGGGAAAGTGATTTAATGATAGATTGTGATACTGTAATGTCTTGCTCCTTCACTCTATAGTTAGAGAATTTTTGTTTTATAAGTGAGCTAATTTGTCTTAAGATAGGATCATATTTGTTAGGAGCACCAAATAAAGTTTTGACCTCGGCAACATTTTTAGAGTTATAAAAGTGCCAAACTATGGCTTTCTTAACAATAGGGAAGTTTGTTAGATCGATCATTTTATTACTGATTTTTAAGTTAGGTTTTAAGTGAATAGGTTGGAGAAAGGGAATAGTATTGTGCAATTTTAAGGAGGTCATCAGAGTTTGAAAGATGCGAATTATGTTCTTTAGTGTAGGCAAGATCTTGAACTTGTAGTCACCATCAGGTGCTAAAAAAGGGACAGCATATGGATTGAGTTTTAATGAATATATATAGTTGCACCAGATTTTGATCCAGGTTGGATACCAAGATTCAGCAGAGGAATCATAACAGGCTATTTGAGTTAGACGGCTAGCATTAATGATGTGGTAATATAAATTAAAGTCCGGGAGACTTAAACCGCCTTTGTTCTTTGGGGTAATTAGATAACTGTCTGATATTCTGGTTGATTTAGGGAACCATAAAAACTTTGAGATTGTGGTTTCGATTTTTCTGAAAAAAATTTTTGGAACGTTTAAGAAGATGGAGTTAAGATGAAAAAGGATTCCAGGCAAACTATTCATTTTAATGATAGCAGATTTTGATAGCAAAGAAAGATTGATGTTTTTCCATCTAGTTAGATCATTATTTATCTGATCCCAGACTCTATATAGGTTTGCTTTTATTAGTTCTTGGTGAGGGTGTGTGAAATGTATTCCTAGGTATTTAAGTGTATAATTGAGAGGAATGTCAGACAGGGGGAAGTAGTATTCTAAGTACCTTGCAGGGTTTAATGGAAAGATAGATGATTTTGCAGAGTTTCATTTATAATTAGCAGCTTCATCAAAAAGATTAATAGAATTTAGAATTTTATGAAGATCGGTGTTGGGAAGCTCAAAATAGATGTTTAGGTCATCTGCAAATGCAGAATAATTTATATCAATTTTGAAGACTTTTGGGATATGGTGATAAGTCTTTTGTTTAACCCAGAGAAGGAAAGGTTCTAGATATAAATTGAAAAGATAAGGTGAGAGTGGGCAGCCCTGCCTAGTGCCATTGGTAATTTTAATAGGGCATGATAAAGTTTTATTTATATACAGGGAAGTAGAGGCATTGTTATAAAGCATCTTAATAGTGTTACTAATCAGATCAGGAAAGTTAAAGAATTTCATGGTTAGGTAAAGGAAGTTTAGATCAACGTTGTCAAAGGCTTTGGTAGCATCTAGGGTGAGTGCATAACGCGGGTGGTTATCACTTTTTAGAAACAACATTAATGTATTTAAGGTAAGAGTATTGTCACACAGCTGCCTCTCTTTCATAAATCCCAACTGTTCAGAAGAAATGACTGTAGCTATAACTTTCTGAACTCTATTAGCAAAAATGGTAGATAAGATTTTGATGTCCACGTTAATAAGGGCGATGGGCCTATAGCAGAGAGGGTTGGACTTGTCAGAGTTTGGTTTTGGGATGAATATTGTTTTCAAATTGTTCATATACTTATCAGTAATCCCTTTCGAGATGATATAATTATACATGGCAAGGAGAGTTTTAGAAAGGTGACAACTAAAAGTTTTATAAAATTCTCCTGTAAAACCATCAGGACCTGGCGCCTTATTTGGTTTAAGTTTTTTAATAGCTAGCATTATTTCATTCAGTGTTATGGGGCTGTTTAGAAGGGTGTTTTGCACGAAGGATAATTTTGGAACAGATAATTCATTTAGGAATTTTTAGTGCATTTCATTTGGGGTCTGGTTTTGTGGATTATAGATTTCAGTGAAGATATTAACAAAAGAGTTAACAATATCTTCATTACTGTATAAGTTATTCCCTTTGTATTTTATTTCATTAATATAGTTTGGTCCCTCTTTGATGTTTATGAGTCCAACTAGTGTTCTGGAGGGGGTTTGGGCCCATTCTGAATATCTGTAAAGGAGTTTGAGTTCTACCAAGGATTGATTTTGTAAGTGAAATGAGTAAACATTTGTTTTGTATCTCATGTAATTTCTTTTCCGGTTCAGGAGAAAAATCCTTTTGTATTTGTGCATCAGTCATCTTTTGCTCATTGTTGAGGTTATTGATGTACAATTTCTCTTTTTTTAATAATAAGATGATTTTTGTATGAGTATTCCTCTGATGACCGCTTTGGCAGTAGCCCATTGGATATCTAAGGGGATGGTGGATAAACAGGATTCTGCATCAAATTATTTCAGATAATCATTAATTTCCTGCAGAACATCTTTTTTAATAATGTTACTGTTTAGTGACCAAGTGGGACTACTACCATTGTGATTCAGGTGGTGAGTGGGATTAATACAAAGGGAGACATTCGAGTGGTCGGATATACATCTAGCCTCAAGGGCAAAGTTTGGAATTTTGTTTGAAAAGATATCTGAGACCAAAAAATAATCAATTCTGGACCAGACTTTGTGCGAAGCCGAATAAAACGTGAACTTATTTAGCTCTCTGTCATGGTCAAATATTAAAAAAGGGTCAACTAAGTTGAAGCTATTTATCAAATCCTGAATAGATGCAGTTACTTGCGAGGGCTGTTTCCTGTTTTTATTTGAACTATCATTCAAGGGGTCCATGAGTGCATTCTAGTCACCACCAATAATGAAAAGATGATTAGGAAATTGAAGTAGTAGATTATGTATTTCATAGAAGAATAAGTGCTGGTTTGTACAAGGGCTATACAGGTTTAAGAAAAGTAAAGGGAATTTTACCTGAGGCTATGAGCAGGAAAATAAACACCATCTACCATTCGGGTCAAATTTAGTATTTAGCACTTCGTCAGGAAAGGATTTTTTTTTAATTATTATTACAGTGCCTTTTGATGCAAGACTATTCCCTGCTGATATCACAAGTTTAATCCAATTTCTTTTTTTAATATTATCCCATTGAACATTTGTCATATGGGTCTCCTGCAAAAAGACGATGTTAGATTTATCCTGAAAAATCAGGTGCATAACTAGTTTCTTTTTTTTTTTGGTTTCTTGAAGGCCATTTACATTCCAGGAATTCACACTAATCACCATAATTAGATTCAAAACATAGATATATGCTAGGATAAACTAAGAATAAAGCCCTACTAGGGACGGTGCAATTAGTAAACACATTTGTTATATATGACAGAAAGTGTAATGTGGTATTAAATCATATTCTGGCATCCATGCTCCTTACCATAACCCCCGTGCCTAACCACCTGTCTCCCCGAGTCATTTTTGAGAAAGTTCTAGATAGATACAAGTGATCTGTTTTTAAATATTTTCCCTTATGAAGAATAATACAAGAACAGAGCAGGGAGACATATAAACTAACATCAATAGTCCAAGCACCAACAAACATTGGACAACTGCACCACCATGCCACTCCCAAAAATGTTAAGGAATATTGAAAAACATATGTACATAGAATGGACAGTTAAAGGCAAAGTGACGTTCGAGTCAGGAGTTAAAAGCGATAATAAAACAATACCACCATAAGAACATAATACATACAGCATTTTTTTAAATTATTGACCACGAAAATTTCCATGTAAATAGGCAAGTGAGGTTGGAGTAATATAGACAATAAAAGTTACTAAGTAATTGAAACCAACACACTTTACAACCAGAGCTATTAATAACCATTACATCAGATAGTAACACAGGTTCTATTTATAACTGGCATAGCAGTAAGTGCCATAATATCCTAATAAATACATTTTTTACCTATCTAGATATCTAACTGGGTTTACTACATATGCATTACGCACATAATTACATAACAATAGGATTAGAGAAGGAAAGACAAAAACAAGAGCATTGATTGACACCTAAGCAGTTAATTGGATTTTCACTAAATGCTGTTCGCAATAAACTACATAACTCACATATCATCACTAACCAGCAAAAGACACAGTTTAGCCAGCCTTTTTTGCAAGAAAGCAAGTTTTAGCAAGCCGGCTAATTAAACCAAGCATAAGCATACAGCATATCAAGCTCACTATCTCTGTAGATCCACCTTCATTAAGAGAGAGAACAAGACATCCATATCCTGCACTTCCAGTAAAGAATTGGAACATCGTGATTCATGAATAATGATTGAATCATGATGAAAGTAGTCAGAATGCTAATTTGTGTTACCATGCAACCACAGATACTAAACAGGCAATTGTCTTTAGCTGTCTTTAAATAGATAAGCTCTAACTAAGCATACTGCTCTAAAGGGAGGTTAATGAAGGTGGTAATTATAACAGGAAAAAATTACAGGTTAAATATGTACGTAACTTTTGACAATTGCATAGGCTTTTTATTTTACTCACAGAGTCTGAGTTTATATCACTCAAACACACACCTAAATATTAAATAGAAAACTAAATGTGAACATACAAAATATTGTTTTTGAAAAACTGAAAGGCACAGAAAAGCATGTCTGAAGTATGGCATTGTAATTTTGCAACATGACCAGCAGATGGCAGCTACTATACAGTTTGTTACGAAAGACTTCCGACAAACTGATGTACCTGTATTGCTAGAAAAAAAAACTATATTGTAATATATTCATTACTTAAACAAAAGATTAGACTGCTAAATTACCCTGACCAGAGTCCTTTATAGTTACCCCCATCCTGAAGTGTCCAGCTAGTGTTGTTTTAGATCCATTTCTTCTTCCTTAGGCTCTAATTCATGATATTAGCATTTCCAAAAATGCACTGCTTCTTCTTCTTCTTCTTTTTCTGTTGCAATCTTTGACCTTGTGACATCATCGGCTGGTGTTCCTGTTGCATTCTGGGTAATGGAATGTTGAAACAGCCCTGGGAGCTTAGGGAACCCTCATGGAGCTCAAAATAAGGCCCCAACAGGCCACAGGAAGCCTTGTGCACTGATACAAATGGGCCAACATATTATTGAAGAGCTAGAAAGGAAAATAAAAACAAAACAAAAAAAAAACGCCAGGACATCCAGATGATGGTAAAAATAAGCTGGGAAGATGACAGGGTAAGTTAAAATCAGTTAACAGTGTTAGAAAGCCAGCAGAGATAGGTTTTTGTAGGTGTATTCATCTTTGTTATACTATTTGTTAGTCTTAACAGTAATTCATAGCTTTTAAGCATATACTGTATTATCTTGATTATATTATTTTACTAGTTTTAACAGTATAGCTAGTTAAGCAGGTAGTTCCTTGAAAGCTTGCATAAATACTTTTTTTGCTTCATCTGCAGAGTGTATTAGGAACTTCTGATCCCCGTAGCTGAAGGAGAGGATGGCTGGGTATTTCATCTGGAAGCGTAATTTTTTTTGATTAACAAAGCACAAAAAGGAGCTAGAGCTTGTCTTTGAGCCTTAATGGGCTGGGGTAAATCCTGTGCTATTGTAATCCTGTGACCTCTCCATGAAATGTTACTTTTCTTTTTTGCAGCCATGAGGAGTGTGGTAACATGTGCAGCATTTAGTAGCTTTGCATAAATCTGCCTAGGGACACCCTCATCTTGTGATCTTTGTAATGCTCTATGAGCCCTTTCAATAATAATTTCTTTAGCTAAGATTTTATTTTCAATAATGTATTCAAAAATCTCACTTAGTATGACTGGTAGTTGGACTTGGTCAAACTTTTCAGGAATGCCAAGTATTAGAATGTTGTTTCTCCTACTGCGTGCTTCTAAATCTATTATTTTTTGCTGCAAGTCACTAATAATTTTGTCATTTGTATTTACTTTGGTTTGTAACTCTTGCATTTGCTTTGAATTCTCCTCAGTTTTCTTGTCAATTAGATTAATTCTGGATATAATTTGGTCTAGATTAGAACCAAATGAATTTAATTTGTCTGAGAATATTTTGAAATCTTCATGCAAGGGCTGTAATGCTGTTTTAAGGTCATCTATTGAAAGAACAGTCTCACCTTTAGATTTAGCAGCTCCTTTATTTGAGTCATGTGTTGATTTATTTATTCAATGCCTCTTAGCTGTTGCATCCTTTTCAAGTGATATTAGAGAAGAGAGTTTGGTTTTAGAAGTTATAGCATCCATGGATTCTTGTTGGTTCGCCATCACTGGGTGGATTAAAGTGTAGGTTTAGACCACAAGGGAGTGACTTAAAGAATTCTCCTTTAACTTTTCTTGTTTAGAACTCAGAGCTCAGTCCTTCAGAGAAAAGGATGCCACCATGCGTCTGCAGCCTTCAGCCAGTCACTAGAGGTAAGCCCTTGCAGAAAAAAATGATAACATTTTACTTTTTAGAGCAAAATGTTGCTACAGGTCTTTTCCATGAAGTGTAGTTTAGAAGAAATACTCCTTTCCTGTTCAATTCGGTGCCAGATGCAGGTTTTTTTTGAGCGGATAGATTTGGTTGATACAGGAGCAGCAGAAAGTGTGTGTTCAGTGCTCTGCGGCCATCTTGAACCGGGATCTCTGCTGAAATTCTTTAATTCTTCTCCTAGTCAGGTCACATCTCCCCAGCCATGGACCAAGTAAGTTTATTTTATTTGGACTATAAGTAACACTAACTTGGAAAGAGTATAATTTACCTTTATACTGAGTGCTAACCTGAAACAGTCTCATGCAATTTACATTAGCATAAATGCTATTTTGTAATATATATTAGTAGACTTAAATATTCTTTCCAGAACAAGTTTCTCAGGAATATTTTCACTCATTACATAAGCCCATATTTCCATTTTAAATTTTACGAAAGTAGCACTTTCTTCAAGCTGAGCTGTCCACTGTTCCTTGTTTCTGCTTGGTCTTCTCACTGTATAATATGTGTTAGCTCATTCCCCTGTTTATAGCACATTCATTCATTGATTTACTGCAGTTCATTTTTGATCACTGTCTTATTCTGTGACATTTATTACATGCAAAATTGATAGCAAAATGTTCCCCTTCTTTTGGTTGTTTTATTCTACAACTGCTAAATTCCTTTATATTTTCATCCGTAGCTTTTTTTTCATATTATCTATAATCATCCCTCACTATTTTGCTGTTTTTGGGTGCACTCATAAAACCTTTTGCTCTGTACTTCTAGCCTCACCCTGATCAGTTACTTGATGTACAATCTCTGCCAACTACAGTCTGTATAATTGACATCAATATGAGGCTGGCCTTTTGTTATCTCTTTATGTAAATTTCCCACTGCAGTATGGTCATGAATGTTCTCTTAACCTAACAAAAAGTATTTGCCTTTTGTTATGGACTCTACAGTCATTGGTCAAAGTGGAATTCAGGTATAATAATTTATTTAAGCTATAAATATCTGTCACACGTTTCTAATGCTAAAGAATACTTTATTTTTTTTCTATGTTTTCCATCAGGAAGAATTTGAAAATGTTCTCTGTCTTTCTCCCTGTGTTACTGATTAGGCAAGTGACTTGCACCATTGTCTTTGTCAAGATTCATTGTAATTCAAAATCTGACAGAGAACTACTTGATTATTCATTCATTCAACTGCTAAAAATGGAAGTTTGCAGGTGTCCTTTTACAAGAGATACATTACCTGCTGATCAAATACAACAATTAACTGACTTCTTCTAACCACCAGAACAGCATTTCCCACCCCACTTCAGTACTGATGTCATCACATTCACACCCATGCATAACAGTGGTATTGTCTTCCTCTGGTCAGGAGAAGCATATTTTGAGTAGGTCTTTTTATTAATCAACTCTGTATCTAAAAAATAGCTACTCACTGTTGAGTCTTACATCTGAGCATCAAACTTCTTTTTTTAACCTCAGACTGAAACAGATGAATGCAAACTATGTACGGAACTTTGTAATCATGCTACTTCATGGATAGAGTTAGTCCTCAAGGAAAGTCATGTCAAAGGCAATATATAAAAAAAAAACAAATGAAGCACAGATGTTGTATAAATTATAGGAGGCTGGAGCCCATATAGCAAACTCAGTAAGTCTACTTTAAAGTGCTTCCCTGTGTACTGCTGTGAGTGCACACTCTTAGCCAAATGCAGGCCTATCCAAGCAGTTGTATATGCTGTAATATGGACATATATTTGGAATCTGGTGGGTTTTTCAGCAGGAAATAAAGCACTTGCTTCCTGATCTTCTGATCTACTGCCTGTCCACTTGTTAACTCCTTGGGTTCAAACATACTGCAATGACATGATTTCAAAGGTAGGAATAGATGCAGTGTGATCAAATAAAAGCATTCAACCACCCTGGAGCATTTTGGAGACAAAAAAAAAAATCATTCAGTCACCTATATGGACATAAGAGCTCAGCACACTGTCAGAGTCATTCTACCACACTGCCTCACATTGCTTCTTGTGGAGGGTAGACAGATCCAGTGTAGCTGGAATTTAGTGATGATTCTGCTGATCAGTCATATATTCAAGTGTGAATGTTATTTAACTGCACACTGTATGCATGTGGGTGATTCTTCTAGTGAAACATGGAGTACACATCCAGCTACTAAGGATCTGATGTTGTAGATGGCTCACCTTTTAACAAACTGAAAAGAAGAATAAGGTGGGCAGTTATGCAATACATGTCAGAACTAAATTGTGAAAATGCAGAGAGAAGACTGAGTCACGCACTGTGTTTCTCTTTGAGGATACAAGCTGTTAATGAAACAAACATACTACATTCGAGGTTGGATGTACTATGTGTCATGCCTTTTGGTGCACATACACTGAAAGATTACATGGACCTGTTTGGTATCACAGCGCTTTGACTGGGCTATGCCTTGTAGATAGATCAAACCTGATATTTCTCAATACTGCCACCAGGAAGTTCCTTGTTGTGTGATCCTTGACTGAAAGTGCTAACTAGGCCACATGTCCCTAAGAGGAGCTTCTATGAGGCCTAATAGTTTTCGGACTCATCAGTTTTCCCATCACTGCAGTGTGCACAAACGACCATCTAGGAACACAAACACTTATCTTAATGATGTTGATGAACCAGTGACATTTAAGCAAATAGAGTAGATCCATACTCATCATGTATGCACAAAAGTAATGCCGATTTTTCTGCTTTGTAGGAATAGAGCTGGCAAGGTAACTTACAGTCAGCTAAAATGCAAGCTAAGATGAGCCCTCTGTAGCAATGCACATGATGTCATCAGCACCTAATCTATCAACAACTGACTGATCACAAGATCATGGATCATTTATGTTTGGATTGAGAGACTGTATGGGAACTTGCAAAACTTGTATTGCTGACATGAGTTATCAAGGATTAAGCATGAATAGCTCATCCCCAATGGACAACAAAGTATGTATAGCTTTGGTCATATTAATTACAGGAGTATTTCCTTGATGTGCAGAGGACTCACTAGGCATATAGTAGGTATCAGACTCATGTATCCTTAGTATTATGTTGCAAAGTGTGGATTAGCATGCTTAGTTCCCAAGGACTGCAGAGGAGAGAGGTACCATTGTGTGAACACTTTGCACCGTTGTCCATTTCTCTTAGTTCATAGAAGCCACTGATTGAGTACATGCACACACACACACACACACACACACACACACACACACACACACACACACACACACACACACACACACGAGCGCACACACATATGCACACTCTGTGTTCTCAAGACCCCACCAGGGTATCAGATGCATTAACAGGTAGGGCTTCCACTCCCTCAACTGCCAGATGGTAAGCAATGCTCAAAGTATCATCTATAAGGTTTTTGTATACCACCCAAACATTTCCTATGAATCTTGTACTTGGCAAATGTATACTAGCAGTTCATGTAGGGTGACTTCAAATGGATTGTCTACTTTGTAGGTTCACAGGCAGGTGGGTACATAAGTCAATGTATTCATCATCATCATCATCATCATCATCATCATCATCATCATCCCCTTTTTCCCATTTTTCTTCTTGGGGTTGGGGTGCTATGTCAGCTGTTGCCATCCATCTTTATTCAGTGCTACTCTTTTACCTTATTCTACAGTCATGCCTGATTGTCACAAGTCTTCTCTCATATAATCCATCCATCTCTTTGCAGATTATCCTCATTTTCTCCTGTGTTCCTATCTATCCCAAATTTTCTTTACCACATTGTCCTTGGCTTGCCTGATCATATGCCCAAATTATCTTAACTTGTTCTCTTTGAGCTTCTCTGCAATTGGAGCTACTTGGGCTTTTGCTCTGATGTCCTCATTTCTTCATCTCTCCCACAGTGTGCATCCTACCACCTATCACAGGTACATAATCTCCATTACCTCCAGCTTCCTCAATCACTCTGCCTTCACTGTCCAGCTTTCTATATCATATAGTAGTATTGGTCGCACCATTCCTTACTTTTCAGCTTATTTGGTATTCTTCTGCCACACATTATCCCTGACATTCTGTGTCAGTTTGTTGCAGCCCTTCTGATTCTAGTTTTGACCTCCTCATTTGGACTTCCCTATTCCTCAACCACCCCTCCAAGATACCTGAAGCTGTTAACCTGTTCGACTGTTTGGTGCCATTACAACTGTCTTATCTGTACTCGGTTTTATCCTGTGTGCCTTCAGTTTTGCATTCCATTTATCTATACTTTGCTGAAGTTCTTCAGCTTCTGCCTGTAATATCACATAATCTACATAAAGTGACTTTGTTGTTCTGTCCCTTGCAACCTATAAGCTAATATAGTCCATCACTTATATGAACAGCACTGGGATGTGCACTCACTGTCACAGGGAACCACTCTGTCAGTCCAAACACTGTCTGTATGTATGTCATCTGGTCATTATACAATAGTCGGCACTAATTCTACCAGTGCTTCTGGTACTTTTAACAAATTGCAGGACTGTCCAAATCAGCTTTCTTACGACTTAACAAATACTTTCTCCAAGTCTATGAATGTCCAGTTGGGCTCTTTTCTCATCCTTTGCTTCTCCTCAATTGTCTGTCACACTGCAAACTGGGTCAGTTGTGCTGCTTCTTGATCAGAATCTGAACTATTCCTATCTTACTTTCTACTACTCTGCATATTCATTTACCAGTCACCCTCTCCAGAACTTTCATGCATTGTGATAGGAGTTTGATACCTGTACACTGTCCATAGTTGTGAATGTTGCCTTTGTTCTTGAACACTGGCAGTAGTATGCTTAATCTCCAGTCATCTGGGATATGTTTTTCACTACATATTGCTATGCATACCCTCAGGAGCAAATTCTCCTCTATCTCACCCAACTTTGTAATATCTGCTGTGACCTTAACTGAGCCTGCAGCTTTCCCTGACTTCATTTTCCTTAGTGCTGTCTTTACTTCTTCTATGGTGGGCTCCTCTTCTTCTCTCATGATAGGCTGTGTCTAGGGCAGTACAGCTTCTGTGGAGGTTTTCTTCATTTGGAAGCTACTGGAAGTAATCCTTCCATTTGCTTTTGATGTGAGCCAGTTGTTGCTAGCATTCCTTATGAATGGTGTTGACTATCTTCTTTATCTTTCTGTCTTTGCTTTTCAGCCTGAAAGAATTTCCTTGTGCCATATATTAAGTCACTTTCCAGAAGCTGATAGAATGCCTCTGATGCCTTGACTTTGCTATTGCAGCTGCTCTGTTCGCATCTTTGTTAGTCAATCAGTATTCCTTCTTAGCCTGGTCTGTCTGTTCTATCCCTTATTTTTTCCTTCTACTCCTTCCTTCTTTCTTTTGATGAGCTCCTGGACTTCTGCATTCCACCATCAGCTTTCCTTATGTACCATATTTCCATACCTGGCTTGGCCACGTATCTGTTCTGTCATCCTCACACATGATTTGAGGTGCTGCCATTCTTCTTCAACCCCACCAAGTCTGTCTTATTTCTGAGTTGCTAGAGACCCAATTCCTTTTTTGAACTCTTTTCCTTTCTCTCCAGTCAACTTCCAGGTTTTTAGAGCCTTCTCTGAGTGCTGCTTGAAGCTGATTGTGACAACATTGATTTATGCAGAGTGCCAGCTGTTTCACTGGGGATGACCCAAATGTATTTTCCTTTATATAAAGAAGTCTACCTAAGTTTTATGCTGGCAATGCTAGTATGTGATCCAGCTGTCCAGAGGTCAGTGTATCTGGCTCTGATGTAATTAGGTGGAAGGCTCGATATAATGATGTTTGTTTTGTGTGTTTCAATGAATTTTGCATCAAACAGCATCTCCCAGATAATGGCAGAGATGGCATACAATACTGTCCATGCAGATACATATAATTTGATGGACCATGTTTTTTGGCACTAAAAGATGCTTCCACCAGATTGATTTGTCTGGTAAGGCACTGCAGTATTTTCTTCAGACTTGCACCCAGATAGCTGCAGTGTACAACCTGTTACATAACATGCCTGTGTGTAAACAGCTACAGCTAAAAGGAAACATTCTAGCAGAGTCTAAAGTACCCATTAGAGCAGCAGACATAGAACAGAGTGCTCATTCAGAGGAAGAACAGGGTGCAGCAGTACCCAGGAAGATGCAGCGGTGTTACACTGCAGCACTGGGAGAGAGAGTTTGAATCCGGTCCCCAACTCTGGGACTTATTATTATTTGACATTTGTTTACTGGGATAGTCTGACTGGGCAGATGCCCATTTTCAGTGGAGGCCCAGGGACAAAAACTCCATTAGATACAAAACAGAGCAAAATAACTGAAAACATAACATAAAACATAAAACATGTCTAGTATGGAGTACAGCAAGTGGATGTAGAAATGAAGATACATATATTAAAAAACAGTTAAAAATACATATTAATTAGCAGAGCATTTACTTACAGTGGTTGATACTGGATTTTCTTAGAGTGTTTCGAGTTAGACATCTATACAAATCTATTGTGAAAAAGTGAACACTGTCTAAGGTATAGTAGAGGAGTTAAGATAATTGAATATTTATTGCATGGGTTCAGGGACGACAAAGTAGGATTAGAGTAGGTGAAGAAGGTGGAGAGTCCAGGGAGAGAGAGAGAGTGTAGGCTACACTGTGAAGGAAATAATAAAAAACAATAGATGGAACATAATACAGACAACACAGAATAAAATATGTGCATTATCACACCCATGCTATACAAGGTAGACATCAACTTACCCACACACATTAGGGGTGTGGGTTGGGTGGAGTCATCTTCATTTGCACAGGTGGTGGGAAAACAGAGAAAGATGAAGGCAATGCAATAATTTCCAATATAGCAAGGGTTATGGGAGGTGGATGAGGTAAGTCCACATTCTGGTAGTATGTGAGTTAGGATCACATCCTCCCATTGTAGGGTGGATCTGTCATTCTGCAAACAAGGATGATGTATACTGCAGTGTCCTGCAGTTTCAAGAATCAGTACAGACCCTGAAGGATATGGTACTGAGCTATTCAAGCATGGGTGTTTGCCTTGAGCAGTTGTACCATTCAGGGACAAAGAGAGGTACAACTTGTGCAACCTTCATGAAGTCCTTGAGTAGGCATGGTGCACATTGGGTCCACAGAGGATATCAACAGTCAGTGGCAGCTGGTGACTTCAAATCAAAGGGGGGCTGCAGGAGACAGCTGAAGGGGTGTGGTCAACTAGAAAGGGGCAAAGCCATGCTCAAAACCACAAAAACTGGGACTTTGGCACCCAGGGCAGTGTATTTAAACAGTCATTATGAGAGTCTAATCAAGACAAAATGAAGTGGCGAAGAAAAAAATATTTCAATGCATTGGCTACATGGCAGCTTACTTAATATCTAGATGGAAACAAAAAGGTTGTGAGGCATGAAAAAAATAAATTATTTTTTAAATACATTACTGGAATGCCAGTCAAAATCAAGTATAAAAAAAACAAGCAGCACTCAACTCAAACCACTTCTCCTTGCACTGTAGTTCTAATTAGAATTTATATTCAGCTTTATAAAAGTACCAAGTAACATGCTAAAAGTAACAATCTCTGTGATACCCCCACTTGTAAAAATGTTTTTTATCCAACAAAGACCTGCTGCCTGACAACAACTATCTACTTGTTTCATGGGGAAAACATGATCAAAGTAAAAAATGAACAGCAAACAAGAAACAAGCTCAAGATAAGTTGCTTAAAGGATTACTGCACAGGTTATGGACCACACATGATAGATTGACATTCTGTTTAGTTTATGGGTAAAGCCTGCAATGATGACTGCAAGTCTCCAACAAATGTAAAAAGCTTCTGAAAATACTGTAATCCTGTCCTTTATTACAATAATGTCATGTGCATTTCAATACCTAAGGCTTATACATTATCTAGGTATGCAAATATTCTCTGCATGGCAACAACAAAAAGGCTTTCAGTATTGATAAATTCTTTAACAATATGCCTATTAAAGCTTACTTGCATCTTACAATCTCAGAGAAGATTACCTGATGGTCATTAAAGCACTGCTGCTTAAACACAGAGCAACAGGCACTGCAACAACATGCATTTTCTGAATAATAAGCATAAATCAACAGTGTAAAAATATGATAGAAAACCAGAACATTCTGCAAAATCAAGGACAGGTGAAAAGCCACTGTAGTACTTGTGTCTACCTCGGATGGGGAGATAATCTGCACACTTACATTGCATAACTGCTCCTTGCCTTGCTTGGACACATCCAGAGTCACTACATGGGGGAGTGGGGTACAACAAGTATGTCACAATTTGAAATGTCTCTGGCTGACGGTGATGGCCCTGACACATTTGTCATACCTCTTGACCTCAGAGCAAGAAATCTGGACAAAGCCATAAATAGAAGTCTGGCAAAGGCCCAAAATAAGGACAATTTTTAAATATTGCTCTTCTAAACTTAGAAAGATAATAGAATAGTAGGTCTTGCATTAGTATGAATTTTCTGAAGGGTATGAAATCTGAAATTTAAATGTCTGTCATTATTTTCTAACTTCAATCTTTAATGATTTGCCACAAATTTGTCAGAAAAACACAATTTTATGAAAAACGGACCAAAAGCGTGATGCAGAAATATAAATTAGCCACACAGTACAGCTGGAAATCTATCAAAGAAGGGGTACTTTTTTAATATTAGTATTGTTAAGTTGAGCAGCTGACAAAAAAGAGAATCTACATGCATTTCTGAAATAAAAGTAATCTGTAACTCTGATCATTACAATTATTTAGTAATTGTAAATCCTCCATGTTTTCTTCCAAAATTGCCATTTTGCAGAGGGATTATTAGGGGGACAGCAACATTTTGAGCCAAAATTGGGGACAGTTGAGAGGTTTGGATATATACCTAATTCTATAAAGCAATTTTTTTGCATGTACCTCTCAACCTCTTAACACAGGAAATATGGGCAAGGCCAAGGGGGAACAAACAAACAAACAGTACTAAAAATTGTTCTTGTATAAACTTAGACAGTTGATTGAATAGCAGGTCTTGCTTTAGCATGCATTTTTCTGAAGAGTATGAAGTCTGAAACTCAGTGCCTGTCATTATTTAGTGACTTCATTTGTAAATGATTTGCCAAAAACACACAAATTTTATGAGGAACAAAAAAGATAAGAAGCAAAAATGTATTAATTCTGTGAAAATCTGGACAGTTGCGAGGTATAGTTCAGCTAGGGCTGTCTGAGTTTGCCGCCCCCCTCACAAAATCATGGTTGAATGGGGACCTCCCCCCAGCAGCCATATGAATGTCCGATTACTTGGCTATTTTGCCCCATTTACCATAAACACTTTAATGTGCATACTGCTTTACTTCTTCGATGCTTTGGATTTCATTTAAAAGTTTTATTTTACCTTTTACAGCAAAAAACAATAGCAAGGCATCTGCTAAACAAAGCAATGCAGTCTCACAATGAAAATAGATTTAGCATTAAAACTTCTCTGCCCTTGAAACTCATTCATTGAAACAGCGTTGAAACCCACATTCAAAGAAAATACATTTGGCCAGTGGCAGATAAAGATTAACTTTGGGTTGCTTTCAAATCATAAGCCCCTTGCACATGAAACATATGTGTTCTTTGATACACCTTCCTGATTGTATTAAACTATTTTCCTTGTATTGTCAGCACGTTGAGGGCTGTTGGATTAAATAGCTTACAGTGTATCTTTCCTCTGCATGATTCATTTATTTGCTTTCTAGATACTCCTCACGTCCTTATACATACAGTTTAGAAACACTTGTCTATTTCTCAATCAGGTGCTTGTTTGTCTAATATAGACCAGCCATTAACTTTTCTATGTTTCATATTCACCAAGCACTGCATTTTGAATTCAGCTACAAATTCACAATGATAGAATTCAAAATACTAAAGAATCTTTGAACAAAGATTTGCAGGGTCAGTGTATCTAGGTGTAATAAATATGTGCATCTTGCCTTCCCATATCTATGGTGAACTTGATAAATAATAATGCATTCTTGATTGTAATACATCTGGAATTTAATAGCATAACTGATTGTTGTCCCTACTGTATTAATTTCAGTCTATGGGTTGGGCTCTCATATGTAGATTTTCATACTGTAAGCTTCACTCCACAATTTGTGTGCTCTACTTTTATACTTTTCCAACTTTATAACATGTTCTTTTTTTTGGTTATGAGCTTTATATATTATTTCTACTATGTACTTTCAATCTACCTTATATTATTTTTGTTGATTTGTTTACATATCAGATACACTTATAAAAGGGTTCTCAAAAACTTACCAGTCAGAAAATGAAAGACAATACTAAACAAATTCCATTTTACAGTGAATGTAGACTTGTAACTTTGGTAACATCTCAACAAAGGCATGACAGGGACATAGTTCACAAGGTACACCACTATCAGTGTGAAAATGGTAGTCACTTATTCCAACAACTCACTTTTGCAACATCAGAACTGTTATAATAGTTAAGGGCTTCAGTTCAGCTTGGGCAAGGGAGGGGCTTTGCCACCACAAGTGATTTGTTCTGCTAGTCTTGAATGAATGGGCTTTGACAAAAAGTGATTTAGTAGAATTAACCATACTTCAACATAAAAATTAAAAAGTGTTTTCATGGTCAGTGTTCAAAGGCAATGATTTTTTACAGAAGAAGTTCACAATTGCAACACAATTGTTCTTGAAGCAGCCCCTGTACAGATGGCATCCTGGAAGTTTCAGGTGAAATACTAAAACAACTTGGAAACATATAAGTAATCTTTCATGGCTGTAAACACTGATTATAAAAGTGACAATATTAACTGGCTTTGGCAAAAATGTAATCATAACCATCATAGGACAAGCCACAAACCTCATGAATATGTCATTCTGCCCCAGAAGATGTTTTACATACAGTAGTAGGTGCACAAAAATCACCTTTCCTGACATTACTGTATTTTGAGGTTGGCATGACTTTTAACGGAGAACAGCAGATATGTTATTTTGGATACTATTGCTAAGTGAAGCAGTTAAAATAGCAGTAAGTAGTGGTAAAGTTACCAGTACAAAGCAATGAGTGTCTCAGTCTCCTCCTCCTCTCAGTCACTAACTCTCTGAATGAACAAACTCAGAGTCTTCCTTTAAGCCAAAGTAGTGCTGGCTGCTGACTGTTTCTCACTTTCTTTTTCACAGCACGCAAAGTGTGGGAAGAGAGCGAGAACCAATCAGTAAACATCCAGGCGTCCACGACACGTATGTGACTGTGGACGTGGCAGTCCAACCCCCCTTCTACTTTACTGTGCGGTTAAACCGCCTAGACTTCTGGGCATTACACTGATGCCTTCTCATTAATCTAGACAGCTTTTACAGCAGTCTGGTATATTTACAGAAATGCTAAAAAAAAAATGGAACTTGACGAGCATGCGTAGTTCGAGTTCCGGGACTTTGCAATTCAGTCGGACTCGCTAGAGCACAACAAACAAAATATTTAAATACATTTTATTTTTTATTGTATGTAAAATGTCCAAACCTGACTCTTTTTGCAGGGAGGGCTGCAGTCCTGCAGTCCGATGGCATGAGCCGCCACTGTCAACAGTGTAGAACTACTGGAGCCTAGTACTGTGTCCCACTTCGGAAGCCTTAGGAAATTAGTAGCCACATAAGCTTGATCACATTCAAATATTGTGGCCTTTTGGCTACAGTGAGGCAGCCTCTGGCATGGTCTGCATTATCTGAGTTTGCTCCACCTGTGACAGTCCACATCACATCCAGAGTCTTCCATGACCACAGACAATAAGGCCTGTAAAGGCAGACTGGAAGGTGGTTATCATCTACCTCATAGGCATACTAATAGATGCAATGCCACCTTTGCCACCAGTTACCAAAGAAGCACCATCTGATCCCTTTTGCTATACCCTATGTTACTGTAGGGACACTGGATGACATTCTGCAGCACATGCAGGTGTTCATGTCATAGTACATTCACCATCTCCATATTGCTATGCATAGCAGCTGTTTGTTCCTTAATCAGTGACCTGCATATCCACTGATTACTGCCAAGTGTTGCACCCAGGTTAGGGACAGAACCATTGTCATAGTGCTGTTCAGACTGCCACACTTCCCTGCTGTAGAATGTATGCACATTTCGGAAACAGATCAACTCACAGGTGCTGTTTGTCCTGAGATTCCTGATAACATAGTTGGGGATAACCATTACAGGACATCCACCAAACACTAGTGAGGTTGGAAGTTCAAGCTGTCCCTCCCTAGGCTAAGTATATGTAGGGAGTGTGTGCAGGACCTCTAGTTGTAATATTTCTATCAGTTTCACTGTGTCATCAGACTGTGAAATGTGCATGCTGTCATTATCATTATCAGCCACTGGTGTCCTAATACATCAGACAAGCGTTGTCCAATTATTTTGGATCCCTCACATGTATGACCTGTGCAAAAACAGATAAGTTATCTATGTCAGCATGTAAAAAAATGTCTAACCACTCTGTGGCAGTTATACTGATGAATACCATATCGGCACATACACATCTTGCTGTGAATGGTGCTACAGCAGCTGATGAGAGGGATCTGCAGGGCAGACATGCATAAGTCTCTAGTTGAATAAATCCTGCCATACATGAAGTGCACTGTAAAATATGACAAAGTAAAAGCAATTACTAACCTGGTGTATCCACTAAAGACACTTGTGCAGATGTAACCAGCCCAGCTCCCACGTTCAAGCCATCAGCATATATAAGGATCAGTCAGCTCTATCTCCGTACCCAGGGACAGAATAAACTCTTCCACATCTGTAAGCCACTTCTGTCAGTATTGGTCCCCTCCAGTGGTGGAATTGTCATTGACGATGTCCTGTGCCTTGTTCTTGGCATGCAGTATTATAATAGTTACCCTTCACCAAACTTGATGTAGACTCATATTATGCCCACCAACAGCATTATTCCCTGTGTCCTGAAAGACATAGTCCTTTGGCTAGGATATGCACTTCATGTGTGCAGAGGTCTTGCAGTAATCATTCAGTCTCCAGGAACATGAATTTGCCCAGCAGTTGTCACTCTCTAATGGGTTCATGACAAGACATCTAGATGTGTGGATTACACATGCCAGTCATTGTCTGTGGGTGTCCCCTATGTTCCTGCAGCAGGATATTGATCATTTGTATGTCTCTGTACATCCTGCTCCCGAATATGCATTGCCATGCCTCACCCTGTGTACAGGGTTCACCATATCCTATGTGGCAATGTGCTGCCTATGTGCATGCAGCCCATGGTTTGCCCCCAAAGCTGAACATCACAGTGTTATTCCATTGTGATGTGTTCCCACACCCTCATACATGACGTCCTCTTCCTCCTAGTTGCTGCAACCATCCAACGTGTTGAATAGAGTGCTGGGTTACAGTAGCAAGTATATTTTGCCTATTTCAAAGTCCAGCCAGTAAAACTCCTGGTTCCACAATCTTAGCATACAAAAACAATGGAACAAAGATGTGATGTAAATATCTTTTACTGGACCAGCATAAGTTTTGCAATTTGCTTGAACTTTCGAGCTGGCATGAGCCCTTCCACAGAAGTTATTAAGTTAAAGATATTAAATACAATGTTGAAATATGCACTTGTGTTTAGAAAAGGAAGTACATTATTTCCAATTGGCTAAAAAGGAAATCTTGAAAATACTAGAGTGAAAAAAAAATACACCTCAAGCTACATCTCAGAGACATGCAGTATATGTGTGTGTGTGTGTGTGTGTGTGTGTGTGTGTGTGTGTGTGTGTGTGTGTGTGTGTGTGTGTGCATGTGTGCACGCGTGTGTGTGTGTGTGTGTGTGTGTGTGTGTGTGTGTGTGTGTGTGTGTGTGTGTGTGTGTGTGTGAAAGAGAGAGACAGAGAGACAGAGAGACAGGGACAGAGAGAGAGAGAGAGAGAGGGAGACACTAAAACTGTACAATAGGGTAACAATGTATTGTAAAAATCAAGTTTAGTGTGTTACATTAGAGCTAGTGTTCACTTAGCAGAGAAGACAAAACTCAGATAGACTGTTCTAATGTTTAATGAGACAATACATTTCAAAACAAAAGATATACAGGAAGATTAGGTCAATCCAGAGAAGGAAACAAGATGTTATAATTTATAAGATGTTAATCTGTCTAAACAAGCAATCTTTGTGAGACATTTTAGTTAACAGAAAATATGAATTAGCTGTAATGTCCCATTCACAATGATGAGAAAGGCAAAGACCAAGAGAATAAGACAGAGGGTTATGATGTATGGATATTGTATGCAGTCAATACACTACGGGCTATTTATCTACCTGAGAGAGAGAGAGAGAGCAGGAGAAAGAAATTAAAATGGTGGTGTTACTATCAACATAAGGTTCTGAAGAATAGCAGAACTGGATAAAGTTTTGTTAAACCGTTAAAACTGTCTGACCATTAGGGCCTTACTGACTGTTAAATTTATGGTTACTGCTATCCTGACCAGAATGTTGCCTTATGTGAAAGTAAATATTCACTTCCCATGAATAAAATACTGGTGCTAAAACATATACCCCAATAATCGTAACAGTTACTGTTAAAACTCTGAAATAGTGAGCAGTATGAATTCAGAGAAAATTTATCATAAATCAAGCATTACCAGAAAAAAAAAGTTTCTTTCCTTTTCCTCTTGCTCTCTCTCTTTCTTTTTCTCAGTTTGCTAAACCACATCCAGTGTGGTGTACTAAGTGCATGCAATATCCATACATTCCAGCATTCTATCTAATTCTCTTGGTAGTCCCTTACTTTCTTATCATTGTGAACTGGATATTATTACTAATTCATATTTTCTGTTACTCAAAACATCTGCTTCACAAAGATTGTTTGTTTAGACAGACTAACAAATTACGAATTATAAGTATTCATTTTCCTTCTCTGGATTTACTAATTTCCCTACACATCTTTTGTTGCAAGACTTATTGTCTCATTAAATGCCAGAACAGTCTCTCTGAGTGTTTCTTCTCTGCTAAATGAACCCTAACTCTAATATGTCATACCAAAAGTTGACCCTGTTCTACAGTTTTAGTCTCTCTCTCTCTCTCTCTCACACTCACACAAACACACACACACACACACACACACACACACACACACACACACACACACACACACACACACACACACACACACACACATACACATATGTACACACACATTGCATGTCTCTGAGATGTAGTATCACACAGATTTTTTTCACTAGCATTTTTCAAGATTTCTTTTTTCGCCAGTGGGAGATAAGTGATGTCCTTCCCTTTCTATGTACAGGGCATATTTAAGCACTGTATTTAATAACAGTATCTTAATAATTCGTGATAAAGAACTCATGCCGGCTTGAAAGCTAGAATAATTGCAAAAACTATGCGGATCCAATAAAAGACATTTACATACAATATCTCTGAGTTTTCTGTTAGTGGACCAATGTGGCATTTCTTTAATTTTTTTTCTTACAGTCTTAGCACAGTCTTTCCTGCATAATGTCCCCACTTTATATGAGGCTAATACAGATTTCTCAGAGCAGTGTTTATATCAATGAGGGAATTTAATGCCACAATGTCTAAATCAACACACTAATTCACCATGCTATCTACAATATGCAGTGGTAAAATGTTTGTCCTTGGTCATCCTGAGGCTGGGGACACATGCATGCACATATCTCATTTACAGCTTTTTTGAAGCTCGTATTACTGCAATTCAGCACTACAGTGGTGCCAGATTGTTGTAGTCAAACATGCGTCCTTGCACATCGGCCTACCACTTTGGTGCTCAGTCTGAACAGGGTGATTCAACATGGCTTCCTCAGGTGCTAGGAACAGCATGTATCTAAGGAAAAGCAAGCTTTTCTTGTGTTTACTCTACAGGACTTTGAGGAGCACCTGCTGGGTAAATATGAGTGAAAATGATGGCCCATTGCACAGGTTGGGTACCTGGCATGAGCTTACCTTGATTATGAGTAATACCCTTAGACTCACCCATTCTGATAAACAGTGCATTTACCATTACAATGACCAGTAGCATTGTCACATTAACCTGCTTAGACAATGAAAAACAAAGATTAGGGATAGAAATCCAGAGTTTTGCTGTAAACATTTTTCCTTTCTTTTAACAGGATTACCACTTAAACTGAGTCCTTCCTACTTTGTGTTACAGGAGCCAAGGAGTGATAAGAAAACAAGCAGCCTCCTACCCTCCCACACACTCTTGGAATACTCCCTTGGGCAAGCTGTTCAATGTCATTAGTCCTCTCCTCCCTAAAGAGACCAGCATTATGTGCAGGTCTGTGGATGCATGCTACCAGTCTTCACTAGACATCTGTCTGCATTTAGTACAAGTTTTAACCACTGGTAGGTCACTGTTGGCTGCTTCCTATTCATTATAATCTTTTGCACCCCTGGATTGTCAATGGATATGCTTAACTGCCTCATTGACTAATTCTCAGGTGTTCAGTTCTGCCCTTGCATAAAAAATATTGATTTTATTTTATAGTCATAATCTCATGGTATGGGATTACATTGCCCGGGTAATTAATCTCCAGTTCATAACATTTTTTTTTCTGGAGGATCCTTGATTTAAATTACTTTATGTATTTGTTTGCCAGTTTTTCTAGACTGCCAAAATATATTTGAGGCAAACCTGCCCTTTATTCAACATATCAATTAAAAAAAATACATATTATAGTGTTCCCTCCTTGTATTTATGTATTAGAATGCAACTTCATGCATTTGGTGGCAGTCTACTCAAGGGTACATATGCTTTGGAGAGTTGGTACCATGTGTTCTGCTTACAAATTAAAAATATCTAAAGTGCATTTTCTGTGAAATTGTTTCTCATATCTTCATTAGGCTACTGAACAAGAGCATATATTATTCTTACATTCTGGCTGTTTCCTGCCTCATTATATGTTTTATATTTTGCTTGCAGTTGCCGAAATCATTTCCTATTTGTGTTGGTTTTGAAAGTTATGCTATATCCTCTTGTTTACCTAATAACTCGCTGTAAAGTTCATTATGGCAAAGCGTACAGTGTATCTTCATGTTGGTTTGTCTGTGGTTGTTTATTTCATATGCATTTAAGGAATCTTTTTCACAGAATAAATAAGCCATTGTTTGAAGTACATTTTGGTTTTGCAGAAGACCAACTATGACATCGTATTAATTTCTGATACAGCTTGCATCATTAGTACTTGATGCCCAACATGTTTTTCCAGCAAACGTTATGGTCTTAATTTCCTTATGCTTGCCTTATTTAAAGAAAATCTGGGTTACATTCTTAACTTTTTAATAAATGTTCCACCCTTGTGAATTTTTTGTATCATTGACCTTAACTAATTTAGGTTTTACAACATAGTCTGTTCCTGTGAGCTAAAATAGAGAACAAGGGTAATTGGCATTTTTTTAATTTAAAGAATACATTTGTAAGTAATGCCCTCTATGCTTCAAACAAAAATACAGTACTGACAAAATAAATTCTTTCTTCCATCTTGCAGCTGTTCATTAGCACACAGGGGTCATCCTGACCACTTCAAAATCATGCTTTTCAAAAGAGCTTCCTTATATGCCTCCTTTCCTAATGGAAGTTGCTCTGCTCACAGCTATGCTTTTTATTAACTTATAATAAGAACCCTTTTGTGAATTTAAGTTCTGTAGTCTGCAGAAGACTTCCAAAATAATGCGTGTAAGATTGTCAGTACCTCTGGCTTTAAGAATGACTGATTTCTTTTATCAACATAATACTAATCCATATCAGAAGCAAAGCTATGACTCAGAAAACAATAAATTTCTCTTCTATCCCAGGTTTAGAGCACTTCATATATCTAGTCATATCCACTATAGAGCTGATGGAAGCATCCAACAAACTTTATCCTGCTAGATACATTTTATAACCCTTTCAGAGAACATAATTTATTTACTTCCTGTCCATGGCCATAAAACTGAAGTATTACTGGAGCTGATGAGGCTATTTTTTCAAAGAGAATGCAATAAACAAATGTTGTACACTAAGTAAAATGAACTAACATTTTGTGCAACATTTTAAAGACAACACAGAGGATATAGAAATGAAAAACAAACGTAGGAATCAACCTGTGTATCATAATGTTTGCAAATGTCCCCATCTCTGTCTCCCACGCTAGTCCCCTTCTTATGTTGTTTTGCAGAGTAACATCTCCAGTATAAAGCAGACCATAAAACAGAGCATTAGGTGGTTTTAAAACAGCAGTCCATAATAGAAAAGTTGCTGCACAGTTTTGATTGATGACTATAAAGAATGTATCAGCCAGTTACTACAGGCATTTTAAACAGGAATTGTAAGAAATGCTGCATAAAAATAACTTATTTTAAGGTGGAAAGAATCTTTTAGCTGCTCACAAAATGTGCAAGTAAACACAAATTAAAAATGCAAGCCTGTATGTTGTAAGGCTAGGACAAAACAGGCAACATTAAGCAAGAATGTGCAATACATACACCAGAGAATATATTTCATTTACTCAATTTTTTGCTTAAACTTTCACAAAATAATCATTCCTCCTCATGAACAGCAAAAATCAACTTTCACTATAAAATAATGATAGAACTACACAATAAAAAGTTGCTATGGAGGAGATGCAAATGGATTTCCTGTGTTATTCTTTCTTTATATGGTTTAAAGGCTGGGCAGAAGTCAATCCTTTGGAAATGGTGCATGTAAAAAAAATATATATATATATGTGTGTGTGTGTGTGTGTGTGTGTGTGTGTGTGTGTGTGTGTGTGTGTGTGTGTGTGCGTGTGCGTGTGTGCGTGTGCGTGTGTGTGTGTGTATGTGTACATATAACACACAAGCACAGATAGTTTGTGAAGTTGTCCCTCAAGTGTAACTCATAATTCATTTCTGAAAAATCTAAAACCCATAACATTGAATTTCATAACATCTAACAGTACAACTCACATGAAAATAACATCCCCTCCACATATAATGACATATAATGACACCAAACTACCAAACACACTTTTTACTGTGTTTCTGCAGGGGGGCTTGATACAGTGGGGTTAGGAAATTCACTTTTTTCCACTGTAGTGCAATCTTAGAGTTGGTATATTTAATTTACGGGGGGGAGGCAGATCCCCCCCATGGGGATGCAGCGGGTCTTGCCCCCCTTGCAGAAACATAGTGAAAGGTGTGTTTGGTAGTTTGGTGTCGCTAAAATAAACACAAAGGGTAGCTCCTGTGCAATAAAAGGCTGTCTTCTAACTTAAAAAAAACGTTTGTTTCACCAATATACAAGTCCGATATAAAATTCACTTGTAAATATTAAAGTTTTATTAAAAAATAATAAATGAATGAATAAAACACGGATTGAGCGTTTTCATCTCCCTCCAGAGACTTCTTTAGAATCACAAATAAACCATTTCCCATTCCATTTATATCATCCCTTGTTGTATGCCATTGGCTGGCCATTAAAGCTTCAATTAATCAATAAACCTTTTAAAAAAATATTTTCCTTATTCTTATTCACACTATTACATGTATATATATATATATATATATATATATATATATATATATATACACACACACACACATATGAATAGATAGAAAAAGCATTGCATTTATTTTTTCCTCTATCATTCGCTAATACATAAATAAACATGGACATAAGACAAATATGTTAAATATAAATGCATATATATTGTAAGTACATATATATATTGTGTGTATCACACTACCATCCCTATCAAATGTTACAGTACATACATCGGACAAGTGTCTCAGAAGTGTTTCAGAAGAAATAAAAATATCAAAAATATAATAGAGACGAAACACAAAACCAATGTGGGGGAACATGTCTGAGATATGGTACTTTCAAATGTGGAAGATGTTCACAATGCCCCTTTATAGCAGGGACAAAAGAAATTAGAATTCCAAGTTTACAAATGACATTAAGAGCTAAAAGATATAACAGCTGTTATTCCAAGGGAGTTGTTTATCTGGCATATTGTAAAACCTGTTGGGGGTATTATGTGGGTAAAACAGAATGCCACTTCAGGAAGAGAATTTATGAGCATATAAGGGATATTAATAGGAAAAATTAAAACAATGCCTTATATAGACACATTTTGGTATGCAAAGATGCTGGTTTTAAGTTTTGGGTCCTTGAAGAGGTTGACCATTTCGAAAGAGGTGGAGATTGGGAAATGAGGCTAGAATTTAGGCAAATGATATGGCAACTAAGGTTGGATGTGTGTAGTGGAAAAGGTATGAACGATTATATTTCCATCACTCCAACTTTAAAAGTTCTTTCAGAAGATCCAAAAAGCACAATGTAAAAAGTAGGTAGATTTGTGGTTATTAGTACAATATATAGCATTTTATTGGTATTGGGTACCTAGATATACACATATATAACATTGTACATTTTTTACAACATACTTTTTTATACACAATACACATCTTTTTAGGACATTTTTAGTAAGGGAGTATATACATATTTATTGTCTATATTTATATATTTATACATATTATTTATTGTTTATTTGTTGTTTTGATATAAGTTTTATAGGATGGTTCATTATATATATCATATACATATATATATGTATATATGGAGTTTTTTATACATAATATATGGTTAGTTACTTTAATGATGAAGACACTTGTCCGATGTATGTACAGTAACATTTGATAGGGATGGTAGTGTGATACACACAATATATATATGTACTTAGAATATATATGCATTTATATTTAATTTAACATATTTGTCTTATGTCCATGTTTATTTATGTATTAGCGAATGATAGAGGAAAAAATAAATGCAATGCTTTTTCTATCTATTCATATGTATATATATATATATATATATATATATATATATATATATATGTAATAGTGTGAATAAGAATAAGGAAAAGATTTTTTAAAAAGTTTATTGATTAATTGAAGCTTTAATGGCCAGCCAATGGCATACAACAAGGGATGATATAAAAGGAATGGGAAATGGTTTATTTGTGATTCTGAAGAAGTCTCCGGAGGGAGATGAAAGCGCTCAATCCGTGTTTTATTCATTCATTTATTATTTTTTAATAAAACTTTAATATTTACAAGTGAATTTTATATCTGACTTGTATACTGGCGAAACGAAAGTTTTTTAAGTTGGAAGACAGCATTTTATTGCACCGGAGTTACCCTTTGTGTTTATTTTAGTGGAATTGGCTTTTTTGTTTTACTAGTTTGGTGTCGTTATATGTGGAGGGGTTGTTATTTTCTTGTCATTTGTAGTGTTAGATGTTATGAAATTCGATGTTATGGGTTTTGGATGTTCTGGTCTCAATGTTATGAAATTAGATGTTATGGGTTTTAGATATATATATATATATATATATATATATATATATATATATATATATATATATATATATATGTATATATATATATATATATATATATGTATATATATATATATATGTATATATATATATATATATATATATATATATAATATGTATATATATATATATATATATATATATATATATATATATATATATATATGTATATATATATATATATATATATATATAATATATATTTTTTGCGTTTGTTTGCCAGGGTACAGCACTGATCAAGTCCCTGGGATCCTGACATTCATTAACAGTCATGTAGGTGTCACGCTAAGCTTACACTATTTAAGTGCATTAGCGTGATGAGCAGCAGAGCTAATCAAATATGCATGCTGCTCATCACTCCTATACGTTTTCAAGCTCTTTTCTTGGCCAGAAATAGCGTTCATGGCCATGCAGGATGTATACAAGCACAAGCACAGAATGTAAACAAATCGATTTGCCTATAGGCAAACCTAATATACGAGCACACCCGATAGCTCAGGCATACAATAAAATAATTCTGAAGTTAAGGCATATTTTAGGATGAATTTATTATGTATATTTATGTATTAGCCACCAATGATAGAGTTTCATTAACCATTGAAAATATGAGTTCACTTTCATATGGTGGCAGTATGATTGGGTCAATGATTGTAGGAAGTAATGTTCCTGTCTCACAACAAGGAATTTTGTCTGAATTCATACCGCATTTGAATCTATTTGACAAATATTCAGAAAGGATTGTTAATGCTGGGACTGTGGACAATTTTGATAACATTCAAAATGCAAGTATTAATCAGTCGATTAATGCTGTTAATAGTCTTGTGGATAATTGTTTAAATTTGAGTGTATACTACAAGGACAACTTGTTTATGTTTAATAGTTATTTAGAAGATAGTTTAGATACTAATAAGTATACTGGTTGTAATATACATAATGTTTATTACACTGATGGTTCATCAGCATCTGACAGTAATTATAGTGAAGTTTCTAATTGTTATGATAATAATGAAATAAGTTTGTTAGTAGAATTACTAGTTAATCAAATGAAAGGGGCATCTGAATTCAATGTATTGAGTAACCCAAAATTGATTTGTAATACTTATGATGACTTTAAAGTATATAACTATACCAAATATGATTTTGACGTTGAATATGCAAATTTATTATCAAAACGTTTCACATTTGTTCCTTTTCGGAAAAGCAATATTACTGAAATGTTAATTGACCTTAAAATTTTCACTCAGCAAATGAATCTAAGAATGCAGTTTCCTGATAATATAGTTGATAAACAGGGTCATTTTTTGAAAAAACCTAGTCAATTTAACCCACCAATGAATCAGACTGTAGCCTTATTTGAAAAGGCATGTGAAATGGACATCAGGGAACACATGAATAGATTTTATAAAAGTGGGTATTCTAATTTAACTGATGATGAAGTTGATTTATTGAATACATTAGTGAAAAATAAAGATATACGGATTATAAAACCTGATAAAGGGAATGGCGTAGTAATAATTGAGAGAATGGATTACAATAATGCCATGATGAATATGTTGATGGGTGACAGTTACACAGAGAGTAGTATCAATGAAATTAATATTAGTCACCAAAAAATAGATTTGCTTTAAGATGATATGTTGTATCAAGGACAGCTTAATGAAATAGAATATGAATTTTTAAAAAATCCTTTTCCAGTAGTTAGTAGTATTTTTGGTATTCCAAAACTACATAAAGGCCTTAGTAATATTCAATTTAGGCCAATAGTTGACGGGAAAAGACGTAAGACAAATTTTATTAGTCAATTTTTAGATCAACATATGCAAAAGGGTTTAAAAGTTTTTGAATATATAACAAAAGATTCATGGAGCTTTTTGGCTAAAATAAGAGGGTTAAGTATTAATGATGATACCATGTTCCTAACCATTGATGTATGTAATTTATTCACTGTTATTCCCCATGATATAGGTCTGAGTTGGTTAGAAAATCAATTAATTAAAACTAAGTTGTTTGATCAAGACCAAGTGAATGTTTTTATAACACTTATGGAAGTTGTATTACAAAATAATTATATATATTTTGATGGGCATTTTTTAAACAGATAACAGGAGTAGCTATGGGGGCAGCATGTGCCCCCATATATGCAAATTATATCACGTCTTACTGGGAACAGGAATTTGATTTACATCCATCTATTATAATACACAATACATACACTATTTGGATGATATTTTTATTGTATGTGAAGGTAGTTGTGAAACACTTGATGCGTTCATTAATTATATTAACAATACTGTTATTTTTTTTTAAATTTACATACAGTTTTAGTAAGGATAGCATTTCATATTTGGATGTAAATTTAACCATCGATAGGGTCAGTAATTGTTTTAAATCTGATATTTTTAGGAAAAGTACATTTTCTAATTCTTATCTGGATTTTTATAGTGTGCACCCATACCATCAAAAAAGAGCCATTATTAAAGGGAAAATGGTAAGAGCAGCTAGAATGGTGAATGATAGTGATGCATTTATACAGGAATTAGATTTTATGATCACTATGTTTAAGAAAAGGGGTTACCCAGATGAATTGTGTAATAACATCAAGAAAGAAGTTGTACATAAAAGGAAGACAGGGTTATATCAGGCTATACTTAATATGAATCAAGGTTATTGTGTCTTTTGGCTTTTCCCAGTTAGGGGTCACCACAGCGGAACTCTGGTCCGCTAATGATTGGTAGTTGATTTTTATGTGCCGAGTTACCAGCCCTGACGCACAACCTTCAACGAAGGTAGGCCCATTCATGCATGTCTCCACGCAGAAGACGCTCTAGCTGAGAATTGAACCAGACAGCGTCTTACTGTGAGGCGACAACGCTACCGCAGCACCACCACCATTTGACCACCATCAAGGTAATAATGGAAAACAGGATGAAAATATGTGTAAATCTAATCATACTGAGAATTTAATTTTTGTGATCACATACAATCAAGATGTGGAATGGTTTATGGCGATGGTTGAGAAAAATTGGGGTTTCCTGATATTAGACAAATATGTGAATACAAAAATGGGGGGGTCCCCAAGTTTGTTTTTCATAAAGATCAATCTTTTAAACAAATTTTACAGAGAGAGTCGGAGATAAAAGTAGACCTAGTAGGAAGAGAATTTGGCAATTTTAAATGTGGAAGGTGTAGTAAATGTAAGTTTATTATGGTTACTAAGGATTGTATAAGTGTTAACCATATAATGGTCCACCTTTCAGGACATTTTAATTGTTATACACAAAACGTGGTCTATATTGCACAATGTCAAAAATGTCCCGCTTTTTATGTGGGAAAAACATCCAGATATTTTAGAGAGAGAATTAGGGAGCATGTACTGGATATAAAACATGGTAAAGCCACTAATGTGTTGGCTAGACATATTTTAGCTAATGTAGACCATGAATTTAAATTTTGCATAATTCAGCAGGTCAAAAAAGACTTACAGGGGAAGGTATTAGATATTCACCTTGATGTATGTGAACTGAAGTGGCAGTTAAGGTTAAATGCCCTAATTAGTCCGGGCATCAACAAAAATATTAGTATAGCCCCTATTTTAAAGTTAAGGCATATTTTAGGATGAATGTATTTTGTATATTTATGTATTGTTCACTAATTTATATATATAAAAAATTAAAAAAAAAATTTATAAGGATTTTTTTATAAAAATGTAAGTGTATGTAATGCTTTAGGACAATTTATTCAGATTAATCACAACTATGATTAATTTATAATGTTTGATGCAATTAACAATGGCTCAAAGTAGTGTAATTGTAATATATATTTTTATATCTTATATATTGTGGATTTATTTCATCAGTGTATATAATTTAGGGTTTCCACCTTTTCATTTAATGTGATGCAATGTGGCTCCTTTAAGTTTGATTTTAATGAAATTAGTAGAAGGCTTGTAACAAAGTCATTTTCAATTAATTGTTTCAATGAAGTTATTATTGAATAATGACATTAATTAGTGATGTAAGAGTTGGTTATTTAAATGTGAAGTTGATTTTGCTCATTGTTCTGAAGAAGTCCTTTTTGAGATGACGAAACCTGGGTTAACGTGTGTATTTGTGTTTTCTGGTTGCTGCTAATAAACTGTCTGGTTTGACTTTTATTTTCCTTGACAGTATTGTTAGTTTACTGGTTACAAGTTCGATGTTTGTGAGGTTCAAATCCCTGCCTATGAAACTAGGGTCTCTACAAGACCTCCGAAATGACTGTGTGCAGCACAGGAGAGAGCAATGGAGGCTGTCACAAATAACAGAAATCAATGTGTGAAGTAGGTAAGGAGTTACAAATATAACTTCAATAATTTGATGTAGTCAAAATGCTGAAAAGAAACTATGCATGTTACTCTCCATACATTAGTTAGCAGTAAAATATCAATGCTTCTTTGACAAGGAAGCTATTTCCATTGTGTAGTACACACACTGCCTCAGAATTGAATCACAGTCAATCTGTGTTGGTATGCTGTTCAAGCCAGTACTTAATGCACATGTCACAGGAGGACTCACAGCATGGCATACCTTGAGTAGTCATTTCACTGCCAAGCAATAGCAACATTTGATAATATATCACTGTCCAACATAATAAAATGGATATAAATAATTAGATACAATGGTTTTTGTGTACCATTAGTACATTCATATAATATTGCCCTTTTCAGGAGTCAAACAGCAAGTTATTTAAGTCTACTGGCTAATGACATGCGGATGAAACACAAGCAAAAATCTTAACATAAGTGCAACACTCCACCTATGCTAACTTATGATATCATATGTATGTTGTAAACAATCTCTTTGAGATAAAAGGGATGGAGGAGGCCTGTCTCGCTGAAAATGTGCACATTATAACTGTGGTAGATGCCATTCGTGTATTACAGTATAAGGCAAAGCAATACTAACAGGAACTGAATATGAATGTTGAACACCTGAACATTTGACTACAGAAAATACATGATATTGCAGAAAATGACTATGCCACAGCAGAAGTGTCCCTACAGTTGTGAAATATGTTGGCATTTCAAGGCATTACATCATGTTATTGATGCAAGGGATATGTGTTCCTGTAATTGCTGTACTAAGGCAACAACATACACAATATTATCTTATTTCCTCGTACGAAAGGAGAATGCTGGCTACAACTGTTATGTAAGAAAAATGTATTTATTTATTTATTTATTGACATTTGGTGACCACGAAAGTCCGACTGGGTCAGGAACCTATTTTCAGTGCAGGCCTGGGGAGAAAAGCTCCAACAATTACAGACCTTTACACATTTATGCAATAAAGAATTGAGTTGCTAACAGTATTTGTACATAAGTAAGTTAAAATTGTGTTGATTCAATACAATAACAGAACATACAATAGCAAAACATAAAGACCAAGCATTAGTAGTTATTGTTATTATTTTCAAGTAGAAGGACACAGAAATTAAACATATGAAGGTAGAACTAAGTAAATGAAACATATAGAGGTACCATTTTTTTATGTTAAAGATAGTAACAATAGAAAAAGAAAAAATATACAGAATACTGTGAGGAAAAGTGGTTAACAAGATAGATATACCATGTAGTACAGAATACATTAAATGTAGGAAATTTATTTAGAAAAAAAATAATAATGATACTTAAATCATTTACTTAAATAATGCCTTAACAGCAGGCAGGTAGAGAGAGACAGAAGATACAAGAGGGGAGATGAGCAGAAGTGGGAGATAGAGTGGGATCAAAATAGAAGGGGGGTGAAAGGAAGAATAGGGATAAGAGAGGAAGACAGGGATAATAGAGGAAGACTTCGTAAATAAGTCGGGTAATAAGAAGGTTGTGAGGACTGAGTATGGTAGGAGGCAATTCATTTCAGTAAATGTAGTAGGTAGATAAGGGTTACGGAGTTAAGCTGTTAAATATTTGGCAAGGAGCTATGGCAGATACGAGTGTTAAGAAGGCATTATAATGTAAAATGTAATCACATGTCATCATTACTCTGAATAAAAGCACTGTAATTTTTTTGAAATTATCATAGCTTGTTGTAAGAGGAATTACCATCTATATCTGTACACAGCAGATGTGTTTAATAACAGAGTTAGTGATAAGTACAGTCAAAATGAGACTGACACAATGTAGTCAGTGCAGTAATGGCTGGATTTGAACTAACTAGCTAAATCAAAAGCTAGAAATTATTGTCTGAATCACAAGTGCTATGTGACATATTGGTGTATAACTGTGACAGAGCATAGTTGAATGGATGACATCAGCTTTGTTTATTAGCTGGCTGTTTATGGTAAAAAATGGTTGAATGGTACAATGACACTGTAGAAAAACACATCATGTAAGTATATGAAAAGTAATCTACAAAATATAAGAGTAAAATGCATACTCACAGTTGGACTCAAACCTCCTAGTTATGTAGGTGCACAGTCTACAAAGCACAATATCAAAATCACACACCACAGGAGAAATCACACTACAACTATGAGATACTGCAGTTAAGTAAGCATTATCTCATTATTGTGTTGCCAAAATGTATTTTTCCTGGAGATGCTAACATTTGCTGGTTTAACACTGTGTCACTGAAAATACAGCTCACAAGTAGAAATGCACATAATGGTCATTGTGAGGTAGCTGACTATATAGGATAGCAATCACAGTCACACTATTTAAGCAAGGATAGACTTGAACCACCTACCTATCTAGTTACTAAATCTATAGAGCATACCATCAGCATCTAGGGCCACAGGAGAATTTTGAGTATAAGTGCAGCATACAGCATCTAGGAAGGGACAACATCAGCAATATATTGGCAAGGAAATATGTGTTAAAATGAGTTTTACAGCTATCTGGAGTTATGAATGTTACCACTGCAAAAGTGTATAAACAACCTTGAATCCATTTACAGTCACACACACCATCTTAGGAGGTAATCACTGCTGTATTTGAACCTTCTACCCATGTAGTTATACATTCTAGAAAACAGTGTAGGAAAAACAAGACTTTTAAAATGTGGCAGTGCACTTTAGAAAGATGATCTCATTAGTATGTTGCAAAGAAGACGTTGTTATGAAAAGTGGGATAAGAGAATGGGGGAGGTCATCTACCTGTCTAAGGGTTTTAACTAATGCACACACACACACACACACACACACACACACACACACACACACACACACACACACACACACACACACACTTAGAAGGTAATTACTGCTATATTCCAACCTCCTACCTATCTATTTACACGTTCTTGAGAAGAGTAAATGAAATGCAAGCAGCACAGGGAAGTCTGACTTTTAGAGTGTAAGAGTGCACTTTACAAAGAATGAGCTCATCAGTATGGTGCGGAGGCAATGTTATGAAAAGTGGAATAAGGGGATGTGGGGTTCATCTACCTGTCTAAAGGTTCCCCCTGTTGAAGTGGATTGATTTTAGCTGTTGTGGAAGTTATACCTTCTTGACTCTACAGCCCCACACAGACAAGCTCAACACTGTGAGATTCAAACATCCTAAATATCTGTTTACATAATCTACAGGGGAGTTCATTAAATGCACAAGCCATAGTCGAAGTCTGACTACAAATAAGACATAAAGCATCTTTGAGGGGGTGATATCGCCAGTTCATTGTAGAAACATTGCAATGGTTAAAGCACAATACATTGATGTTGGATATAATGGTTCCAGACAAAACATGTCACTTGAGTGAAATGTTACACATATCTAGTGTAAGTGAAAGCATTCCAATGTTTTAGGAACCCTACCCACACATGGTATTCAGTGTTGTATCTGAAATACCTAACTAAATGGTTATGCATTCTAGAGACCACTCCATGAACAGCAAGCTCCACAAGAGAAGTCGGATGTCCATAGTGTGAGAGTGAATTTTACAAATAATTATCTCATCAGTGTGTTGCAGACAATATGTTATTGTGAAATGTGGAATAAGGGGATGGTGGAGTCACCTAGCAGTTTGTAATGTTTCTCCAGAGTGGGAGTTGGTTGATAACAGCTGTGTGGTAGAACATGCTCACCTGACTCTATACACAGACCCCCCCATCAGATACACGCACACACACACACACACACACACACACACACACACACACACACACACACACACGCACATGATTCCCATGTTTAGCACTGAACCTTCTACTATCTAGTTATACAATGAAGACAGCACCATACTATTCGTAATGCCAGAGCAAACGTCTGACTCTTAACAGAAGAGATACTGCACTTTGACAGAATGACCTTACTGTGTTACAGAGAGGATGTTTCTGTTGGGATAAGGGACCTATGTGCAAAGTTAAATGTAGTCTCCCAAAGAGAAGTGGACACAGCATCAAATATTACTTACTTGTCTCTATACCTTGCCCATACACGCAAGTTTAACATGTTGAGCATTGAACCTCCTACCGTTCTACTTACACAAACTAGACAGTCTAGTATTATTTGCAAGTAGCACTAGAGAATTCTGACTCTTAAGGGGAGAGAGAGTGCACTTTTGAAAGGATGACCTCATCAGTGTGATGCAGAGAGGGTGTTGCTGTTAATAGTGTGATAAAATACAGCAGAAGATGAGTGCAAAGTTAAATGTGTTTTTCTCAGAGGAAGTGGGCACAGCACCTTTGATACTGAAGTGTTACTTACCTGTCATTACACACACATGCACCAGTTTCTTATGAATCACACATTAGTAGATGTGCAATCATTTCTTGAGGTGTTGAACTTGGAATGGGAATTAACATTATGGAATGGGAATTAACAGTAGTCTATCATGCTCTTTGTTGACTTTCATACAAAGAAGCATTATATGAATTCAGCTATTATGAACCTGATGGAATACAGAATAGATATGTGTTATAGTAATGATTTAGTCAAGACTTATATAAATGCTACAGATTTATTATGAAGCACATGAGGGACCAAACATGTCATTGTCAGTGGAAATGGTTTCTGGAAACATTTTGCAATCAAAGATGTTTATTGGATGACACACAAGTCATACATTTCTCCACCCCTGTTTGTACAGATGGTCTGCACATCTCCGTTTCCTCATCTTCGCCTGGCTATACTATCCTCTCTACCACTTTACACAACCTTGTCCTTTCACCTCTTCTCCACTTATTCTGATCTATCCTAATCTCTCTCTCCCTTTATATTTACAATTCAACCAAACACATGACTTTTACTTATTACTACTGTGAATTGCCAAAAGGACCCTCTCCAGAATAGGTTCATAGGTTCATAGGTTCATACTAGGCTATCTGCCCGAGGGCATTTATAAGCCTAGCCCATCGTTTTGTGGCTTACGCCACCCCTTTAGTATGGGGAACTATACCCATTATTTTGCTGTGCCTCTGTCGAGCAGTGACACTGAGGTAATTCCTGGGGTATATCTGCGATCTCCCATCCATTGGTCAAGATTTCTCTTGAACAAGGCCAGCGAGGTGCTCTGCCTCACATGTACCGGGATTTTGTTCCACAGCATAGGGAGTCTTTGGGTGATGAATCTATCCCTCCAGCACGTCCTATTAATAGCCGTGTCGAGGTTTAAGTCTCCCGCCCTTGTGGCTCTGATGGATCTAGATTTTTTGAGGTGAAGCATATTCATCAAATCTGGGTTTGACATGGCCTTGTATGTTAGGCAAAGGTCACCTCTGAGCAAGCGGTGGCGACTGAATAGAGCTGGAGTTCTTTCAGTCGGGCAGCATAGGACAGAATTTTGAGACCCTTTATCCTTTTGGTGAGGAACTTTTGTGTCCTCTCCAGCTGCTGCAAGTGTCGGGTCAGATACATTCCGAATGGGGCATTGTACTCAATCATTGGTCTGATGAGTGATGAGTAAAGGGAGACTATGACCTCCCTTGATCTAGATGAGAATCCCTTCATGATAAGGTGGGCAATGTAGAAGGACTTCCTAACTACTTTAGCTACATGGGTGTCGAATGACAGACTACTATCAACCTGGGTCCCCAGGTCCCTGATAACTTCTTCTGTGCTCAGTGGATTGCCACCTATTTGGTAGCTAGGGGTAACCTTGTTTTTCCCGAAGGGTATGACTATGCATTTTTTGGCATTTAACTTTAGACCGTGGCTCTGGCACCAGTTATCCATTTCTGTGAGACCCTTCTGAAGGATATCTGTGTCAGATGTGTTTTCTACTATGGCCCAGTTTGCAGTCATCTGCAAACTTTGTCAGTCATAACCCTCCTGTGTTTGCTTGTACTTGGAAAAGTAGATGCCAAACAAGAGTGGGCCCAGGACTGAGCCCTGTGGGACACCACTTGTGACAGGCTTTGAGTCTGACATGGCGCCAGCAACTCTGACCCTGTGGGTTCTGTCACTCAGCCAGTTTGCAACCCATCTTGTGATGTATGGGTTAACATTTAAGCTGATGAGTTTTTCAATGATACCCGAGTGGGGTATTGTATCGAAGGCCTTAGCCAGATCGAGGTAGGCTGTATGGACTGCCTTTCCCTCATCAATGGCTTTGGTGACTGTTTCAAAAGTCAACCAAGTTTAAAAGGCATGATCTGCCTTTGACAAAGCCAAACTGGGTTGGATCCAAAGTCTGCAAATTCCCTATGTCTTTATTTATGAGGTCCATTATGATCCTCTCCATGGCTTTGCAGATAAGGCTTGTCAAGCTAATGGGCCGGTAATTTCCAGGGTCTGTGGAGGCACCGCCTTTGTGAAGTGGGACCACAGTTGCAGTGCGCCACTCCCTGGGTACGTATCCAGAGGTAAGACTTTGATTAAACAGCTGTCGTAGCTGTGGGTTTAATTCCTCATTGAGTTCGTGGAGCACACAGCTGGGGACACCATCGGGTCCCATGGATGCTGTGTTTTTTGCTTTGGAGAGAGCAGTTCTCACTTGGGCGTTGGAGATGTTTGGGGGGCTGCACTCATTTGGTATAGATATCTCTCCTTTTAGGGGGGAGAGGGGGGAGAAGTTTGCACTGAACCTGTCAGCCAGTATGTTGGCAATGTCTGTAGGATCAGTAATCTTCACATCATTTTGAACTAGTTCTGAGCATATCTGGGAGTTTCCTCCTAGGTTTCTAACATAGTTAAAGAAGGCCTTATGATTGTCTTTTGAGTCTTTAGCTATTTTTCTCTCGAAATTTGCTTTGGATGATTTTATGAGAGCTCTTAGTTTTTTACTTATAGTGATCAAGGGTGTCTTACCTTTTAAGGATTTTGCTCTATCTTGTAGTAGCTTCCTCCTTTTGTTGTAGAGTTTGTTTATGGCTGGGGTCCACCAGACTGGACGCTTGCCTTTGGTACAAAGAGTCTTTGTTTTGCTTGGGATTGCCTTATCCATGCAGTCCTGCAGGTGCTGGTAGAAGGCGTTTGTAAGTGATTCAGCGGCTTGAGTATTGTTTTCCGCTCGGGGCCTGAAAGGAGACCACACTAGTCTTTAGAAGTGTGAAGTCGGCTTTTGAGAAGTTCTTTACTGTGGTCTTTTTTATTTCAGGTGGGGGTGGGATGAGGACCTCCAGCGAGATTAGTTTGTGATCTGATCTCACCAGTGAGGGGTATACTTCCGGTGTTGAACATTGTGCTCCCATGTTCGTGATGATGAGATCAAGTATGTTATCTCCTATATAGTGTTGTATTTTCTTTTTCCTCATTGTTCTCTTTGTAACATTTTAGTTTATATTTATGCCTTACAGTATTGTTGATTATTTTTGAAATGTATAATTTTTAGGTGATTCTTAGGTAATGTGTTTGCATTTTTTATCTTCTGTGTTAAGTGGATCTTGCCTCCCTGAGCTTCCAATGAGAATGGGCTCATTTGACCCATTCAGACTTTACCAGTTAAACAAATATCAACAAATAAATTATGTAAATAAGTGGTAGGAAGAGGTGGACAGATGATGACATGACACACAATTAAGACAATCATTTATGAACTTTACTATTTGCTTTACCAACATAATTATTCGGGAAAGATCTGTACAAGTCAGGCTTCACAATATGGAGCAGGCACATTAATATAGCAGCAGGATAAAGATGTGTTAAGGAAAGGTGTAGCCAACATTTAGAGCCACAGGAATAATACAAAACATTTAAAAACATTTTTGCATGCATTTGTTTTTGAACCTTAAGAGTATTCCAAGGAAAACTATAGATCCAAGTATTATCTAAACACGCTAAGTTCCCATGTGACAACAGATTGCAGAAAATGAGAATGCATGTGTTACTCTTCATTACCCTCATGACACCTGTATGCTGTACATCTAACTCTTCAGCTTGTTCAACAGAAGATTAGCCCAATTATGCATAGCTAAGCATAGTAGTATGAAGGGCAGCAGAGTAATGTGACCAAAGAAAAAATACGCAGGAGTTTGCCATAAGTTGTGTACTTCCAATCAGTCTCATTTGCAGATGGTGCTCAGCACCATACATTGTGCAAATGCAGAAAAGGAAAACTAATGATACAGAAGATATAAGATACATAGACGGGGGAGAGGTTGGCAGTGTCAAAGTAGCTTATAACAGAAATAGGATAATGATGGCTCATAATAGGTAGCCAGCAACTACACGTATAATAGTGTACTAAAAACAGTTAATGACACTTAGCTAATGCATGGATTAGAACCCTTAGAAGTAGTCAGCAATCAGTATATACATATGACCATGTGTTACTCTTACTTATTTAGCTGTTATGCTATGTACAATAAAGTGCTTGTTGTAGGGAAAAAGATGGGGTAGGAGAGAGCAGCCAACATTACCACATAAGCAGGATGAGGTTGGCTTACTAAGTCTGCCTTTTGAGACTGCAATATTTTTGCAAATGCTGTCTGACTGCAGTATTCAAATGGCATGTTCATAGGTTCATAGGTTTATAGGTAGGTACTAGACTATCAGCCCTGGGGCCTGTACAAGCCCAGCCAAAAAGGTACCCTGGCTTCTGCCACCCAAGAAAATTATTTTCCTGTGCCACTGTCGAGCAGAGCCACAGAAGTGATCCCTGAGGTGAATTTCTTATTTCCCATCCAATCATCAAGATTTTTCTTGAAGAGTGCTAATGAGGAGCTTTGTTTGATATAGATAGGTAGTTTATTCCAGAGTATGGGAAGTCTCTGGGACAGGAATCTATCCCTCCGGCATGTTCTGTTTATTGTGGTGACAAGGTTTAGATCCCTAGAGCGTGTAGCTTAGAGGGATTGGGATTTCTTTAAGCGGAGCATGTCCAACAGCTCTGGGTTTGACATAGCTTTATATGTTAGGCAGAGATCACCTCTGAGTAGGCGATATGTGACGGAGTAAAGCTGGAGTTTTTTGAGACGGTCTGCATAGGGCATCTGTTTGAGGCCGGTTATCCTCTTTGTGAGGTATTTCTGCTGCCTTTCCAGTTGTTGTAGATGTCTTGTGAGGTACATACCAAAAGAGGCATTGTACTTTATAATGGGTCTAATGAGTGATGAGTAGAGGGGAACAATGACCTCTTTTTTTCTGGATGAGAAACCTTTTGTGATGAGGTGTGCCATGTAGAAGGAT
>NC_056728.1:1046199527-1046307027 GCF_019279795.1 Protopterus annectens | reverse complement strand
TTCAGGAATGTTAGGGATTTAACACCTTATTTGCATATTCACAGTGCTCACAGGACTGACTCTGCACTATATAAAGGCAATCCTGTAGATAAGAAACTTGTATCATAGTGGGGAAATGGTTTGTATCCAGAGTACTTGATATGATAAATACACTTTGAATAGGTTTATCTACTTTCTAAAATGTGCTCTTGGAAATATATGTTGCTATTTTTTTTTATGGAATGCTTTTAGGTTAACATTTGAGATGGATTGAAATGCCTAATACAACCATTGTTTTATCTTTCTGCATTTTCTTTATCATTAATTGTTGGCATAGCCCATGTTTAGCAGTTAGTTGTCTACACTGTAAAGTTTGGAAAAAGAATACTAACCAACATGAGTGTGTACGTTTTATTTTCTTGGAATTTGAACAGTTATCTCAGAAGAGTGTAATATAACTTCAAAACAAGGTCAGGTATTTTTACACGTATAGCCCAAAGAATGTGTTAAAGTTGTGATATCTACCTGGCTGCCCTCCACACCAGTAGAGCTGGCACTCTAATAGTTTTCACCATTTCAAGTTGCACATTGTGAATTAGTATTGTTAATGTATTACACAGTGGCACAACTGTTGTCTACATTAAAGAACTGTTATATTTGTTGTTATTTTATAAAATTTGTAGGGTGCAGGCTGTCTTAACTTGTGTGTAGTCATAGGAATCATTACAATTTCAACTGTTGTTTATATGATATAGGTATATATCAATACATAACTGAGTTCACAGCCATCCTGTCTGTGTATTACAAATTTAATTTTGCGTCTGTTTTCCATTTCCTCTCATACAGGAATATGGTATCCAAGACATCTGTACCCTTCAAGTCGCCATTCACTGAGGCAGATAATAAGGTCATTAGTCAAGCATTCAGTCACCATAGAGCTTTTCTCTTAGGAGAGATAGTGGTGACAAATCTGACTGAGACAGGATATGGCAGCAGGTAATCAACAATATCAAGGGAAAACTTACTCTCAGATATGACACAGGGCAAGTAATATAATCACTTCTGCCCACCAGGTGGAACAGGTGGCTCCTGGGGGGTCCTGCTACCGAACCACTACTGACTGACTCATAGGAGCTCATCTCCACTTTCCAAGATCCAAATAGCTTAGCAGAGGGTTCACAAAGAATCCCTTTTGGTGATGCTGTTGTGGATAACAGACCCAGAGTGTTTGAAGCAGAACTTCTAAGTGCAAAATAAAAATAATGTAACTGTCATTCTATATATCTTTATATGCTTATATCTTATGTGTCTGATATATCTAGAGCCAGCAATAAGTGTGAGTTAGATGACACAGTACAAGACAGAAATAAGATGTTTGGTGGGGAATTCAACTGGTCAGCAGATATTTATATGAGCTCATTCTTAATCTGCATATGTAAAGGGGATTATTTTCTGTCTGCTGTTTAATTTGCATTGTTATACGTTATCATCCTTCTTTTCTCTCACTTCCTTACATACAGGGACATCTGAACTGCAGTCTGAAAGACCATGTGCACAGTGTAAGCACACCTTTTTAATTGCTACTAGTCTATGTAAAGTAGATTTAGGTTTAACTGAGACTAATGCTTGTATTGCTTTAACATCTGTTATAGTTTAGCAAAGTTTTGATTATTTTCATTTCCCATTTCTCTCTTTGTTGTGTTTATTGCTTGTTATCATAGGTGATCATATCAGTGGCACTGTGGAATTCTTACCACCTGATATCAGAGTATCAGAAGCCTCTGATGATGATGGTAGTGATGATTAGGCACAGTTTGGGGATGGACAGGGTCAGTCTGACACTGAAGTTGTAGTTCTCACATCCCATGCCCATATTTTGAACATATAACCCAAAAGTAGAACAAAATAGACAAAAACTCCAAAAAATGGCAGCGTAGATCCCCTGGACTCGAGCCGTGAATCAGTTACAAAAAACTGTTTCCTTTTGTCACACAACTTTATTGGAAAACTGTCAGCACCACAAAGCACATCTAATACGAATGGTTAAGCGCTTTCATCTGCATACCAGATTTCTTCAGAACCATTTTCCTTAGTATGTCACTTCCTTTTTAAACACAAATTGGCGCCAAAAAAATAATTAAAAACAAGATTGCACCATTTACATTTGTTATATTTAAATAAACCAACAAGATATTAAAAACTGTCCTAAAAACATATGTACTATATACTAGTATTAAAGTGCATATATACAGTGCTAAATACATTGCATTTACACTAATAACATTAACTATCTACCCAATACATAAGTTTATATTTATAAATTACTAAAAAATGTTAAAAAATGTTAAAAAAGTATCTGTATATTGTTTAACATGTATAATAAAATAAAAAGTATGTTATTGTAATAAAAAATGTATAATAGTATATGTTAATGTACTAAGCAGATGGATTTTCCTTAATCTAACGCTAAAAAGGGCTTTATACTAATAAAATCATTTATACCCGGGGGAGGTGTAGCATCTAAGCATATCTGCCACTTACTTTCTAACAAGGCCAAGTACGTTTTCCAATTTCCTCCCCTATCACTTACCTCTACCTGATCTATGATTGCAAAATTAAACATGTGTTCACTTCCCTTTTCTATAATATGTCTGCTTAATGCGTTCTTAGTATCTCCTTTCCTAATACTGTACAAATGCTCGTATATACGAGTTTTGAATTTTCTCTCAGTCTTTCCTATATAGTACACATCACATTTCCCACACACAGCTATGTACACAATACGCTGTGTGTTACAATTACCCTTCTTGGCATATACTACAGATTTAACAATGTTCTTAAGTCTCATCCTACATTTTGTATAGATATATTTACATTGATTACATACACCACAACACGTAGTACCCTTCCTGCTATTTCCTAAATAAGCCTTTTTCTTAGTCTCTATCATTCTTTTTAAATTCATACCTGTTTTGTATACTATAGAGGGTTTTGTTCCAATTATATCTCCAATAGGTACATTGGTTGTGATTAAGTCCCAATGTTTCTTCAGAATTTCTATCACAATGTTGGAGTAAGGATTGAACCTAATAATACATACTCTGTTGTCTCTATCTGATTGGACTTTAGTACAAACCATACTACCTGTACCCAGCAGTGGTACATATTTACTACCCCATTCTTTCTCAATATATGACATAATATTGGTCAACATATGTTTAGGATAACCTCTGTCTAGGAATAAATTGGTTAGAACATCTAATTCTCTTTGCATGATCTCCTTTGTTGATGACATTCTGGCATCATTCTGATGAAATTCATACCCACAGTAAAATTTGATATTTTTGACGCTATAAAGGAAGTGAAGTTATTCTGTAGAAGACTGAATCTTGCTATACAGTTCAACCAAGGTCAGAATAAGGGAAACGGAAACATTAATAGTAATAAGTTAACAAAGAAGAGTACATACATTCCCGTTACCAATGCACAGATAGGTTTATATGAGAAAATGGTTTGTAAAGATTTATATATTTTACATAGAGACATCAAGAACAAAAAGTTTGATTCCATGGTAAATAAGGACAATTTAAAAATTGAAGAAAGGAAATGTTTAGAAAATCTCATTATGAATGATGAGATAAGAATAATGAAGCCTGACAAGGGAGGAGGGATCGTGATTTTTGATAACAAAGAATACCAAAGAGAAATAAAGAAGATCCTATATGAATCAGGCAATTATGAACAAGTGTCATTGAATCAAATTAACACAGGACATAGAAGGGTTGATTTAGCCATAGAGGAGTATTTATTAGATAGAAGAATAACAAATGAATTATACGAATTTTTTAAAAATGAATACCCATTATTGTCTAATATAATAGGAATACCTAAAATACATAAAAATATGGAACATCCTCCCTTCAGGCCAATAATATCTGGCTCTAAATCCAAAACATTTAAATTAGGGGTAGCCATAGACCATTGGATGAAACACATATACACTAAAGTTAATCATATAGTAAAAGACTCATGGGATTTTCTGAGCAAACTAACGAATGAAGTTTGGCAGGAAAATTTGATCTTCCTTACAGTAGATGTGAAAGATTTATTTTCTAGTATACCTGCACATATTGGCCTAGAATATTTTTGTAACAGCATGACAAAGTACTCAGGTTGTAGCTGGGACAAGATCAATCTCATCATGGACATGATGGGGCTGGTCCTCGATCATAATTACATCTTCCATTCGGGCCAATATTTCCAACAAATTCGTGGTGTTGCAATGGGGGCTTCTTGTGCCCCCATTTTTGCAAATTTGGTCATGCTCGAGTGGGAGAATATGTTCATATTCCCCAGTGAATATTTCAACACATTGGATTATACACCAGGTTTCTGGACGATATGTTTATTTTATGGAAAGGTCCAGAAGAGAAGATTCATGAGTTTATAGAGTACCTCAACAGTACCACGGAATTTCTCAAATTTACCTACCAGTATAACAATGTTGGAATAGCATATTTGGACACCTGGATTAGTACTACAGGACAAGGGTTTGAATCTAGAATATATAGAAAACCAACGTTTTCAAACGACTATATACACTACAGCAGTTGTCATCCTGGTCACATCTTTCGTAATGTAGTTAAAGGCCAATGCATAAGGGTAGCCAGAATGTCATCAACAAAGGAGATCATGCAAAGAGAATTAGATGTTCTAACCAATTTATTCCTAGACAGAGGTTATCCTAAACATATGTTGACCAATATTATGTCATATATTGAGAAAGAATGGGGTAGTAAATATGTACCACTGCTGGGTACAGGTAGTATGGTTTGTACTAAAGTCCAATCAGATAGAGACAACAGAGTATGTATTATTAGGTTCAATCCTTACTCCAACATTGTGATAGAAATTCTGAAGAAACATTGGGACTTAATCACAACCAATGTACCTATTGGAGATATAATTGGAACAAAACCCTCTATAGTATACAAAACAGGTATGAATTTAAAAAGAATGATAGAGACTAAGAAAAAGGCTTATTTAGGAAATAGCAGGAAGGGTACTACGTGTTGTGGTGTATGTAATCAATGTAAATATATCTATACAAAATGTAGGATGAGACTTAAGAACATTGTTAAATCTGTAGTATATGCCAAGAAGGGTAATTGTAACACACAGCGTATTGTGTACATAGCTGTGTGTGGGAAATGTGATGTGTACTATATAGGAAAGACCGAGAGAAAATTCAAAACTCGTATATACGAGCATTTGTACAGTATTAGGAAAGGAGATACTAAGAACGCATTAAGCAGACATATTATAGAAAAGGGAAGTGAACACATGTTTAATTTTGCAATCATAGATCAAGTAGAGGTAAGTGATAGGGGAGGAAATTGGAAAACGTACTTGGCCTGGTTAGAAAGTAAGTGGCAGATATGCTTAGACGCTACATCTCCCCCGGGTATAAATGATTTCATTAGTATAAAGCCCTTTTTAGCGTTAGATTAAGGAAAATCCATCTGCTTAGTACATTAACATATACTATTATACATTTTTTATTACAATAACATACTTTTTATTTTATTATACATGTTAAACAATATACAGATACTTTTTTAACATTTTTTAACATTTTTTAGTAATTTATAAATATAAACTTATGTATTGGGTAGATAGTTAATGTTATTAGTGTAAATGCAATGTATTTAGCACTGTATATATGCACTTTAATACTAGTATATAGTACATATGTTTTTAGGACAGTTTTTAATATCTTGTTGGTTTATTTAAATATAACAAATGTAAATGGTGCAATCTTGTTTTTAATTATTCATTATTTTTTGGCGCCAATTTGTGTTTAAAAAGGAAGTGACATACTAAGGAAAATGGTTCTGAAGAAATCTGGTATGCAGATGAAAGCGCTTAACCATTCGTATTAGATGTGCTTTGTGGTGCTGACAGTTTTCCAATAAAGTTGTGTGACAAAAGGAAACAGTTTTTTGTAACTGATTCACGGCTCGAGTCCAGGGGATCTACGCTGCCATTTTTTTGAGTTTTTGTCTATTTTGTTCTACTTTTGGGTTACAAGTTGTGCAATGGCTGAGGTGGATTGTCTCGGGACTCCATTGAGTCGTGAAGAATACTGCTCACTTCGATCGGAAGTGACGTCACTTCAAGGAGATGTTAACAGACTCCTTGAAGTCGTGCAGAAACTTACTGAAGCTGTAACAACAGGCGGAGAACTTGCAAAAACAATCCAAACTAATGCGGAGACATCGCAAGTGGAAGCGGTGTTGGTGGAAGTTACCAGCGAAGCAAGTGACATTCCTAATGGACAAGGAGAAGGGACTAAAGTGAATAATTTACACGATTTGGACATAAGAGAAGATAACAGGGATATATCAATGGAAGCTGACTTCACGTTTGATTTCAGCTTATTTCACGCCAATAGTGAGAACGTTAGATTGGGGGCATGTCCCAAAGAGCAGCGTGTTCCAGTACGGACATATTCTGCTATTGCCAAGAAGACAAACAGTAAAAACAAAGGTACTGTAAATATTGATAATATATCCAGCCCTAAACGGAAATGCACTCAGAAAAGAGATGGTCGTGAATGTGTTTTAAATGTATCTAATGTACTAAATGAATTCCTTGCTGATGAGGATAATTTTGGGGGGAGAAATGTAAATGAATACAAGCAAAAAGTGTATGACAGTGAGGAAAATGCCATTAATGATGTTAAGTCTAGAATTTATTCATTGGGTAAAAAACTAATACAACTTAAAAGTGTAAAAGTGGATAATGCATATCTTGAAAAATGTATTCAGTTACAGGTGGTACCTAAAGGTTTGAGGTTTTTTAAATTACCGCTGGGGTTAAAATATATTTTAAAAATTGAGCAAATGTTTAACAAAATGTTTGATGACTTCGGTTTCTCTTATATGAAGGCACTTATGAAATGTAATGAGGAAAAAATTAATGCTCTTCTACAGGAAGTGGAATTTTTGAATGAATCTATCATACAAGATGTGTATTTTGTTGAGTGGTATGATTTGTACTCAAAACAGTTCACAAATGCAAAAAGTAAAGTGCATAACGTTTATAACAGAAAAATGAATAAAATAGAGCGTGATTTAGAAATGTATAGGACAGGAAGAGCTTACATTTGGCCCAAGTATACAGATGAAGGGGAAGGGGTATTTGAAGTAGTGGAATCAAAAGGAAGAAGAAGAAAGTACAGGTTAAACGAAGATGAAAATTTTCAAGGGGGGCGATTTTACCCGGCACCAAAAAGATGGCAAAGGAGATTCAACTAATAGAGAATACAGATGAAATGATAGACAAAGCTTGTGGTGGATATAGTATTCAAGAGCTTGCACCACCCACCACAGTTGGTAATATTCTTCAAGAGAATGTATCTACACTATGCACTAGTGTTAGCAAACCTGTGGAAAATTTAGTTAGGCACCCGAATATACATTGCTTTGAAGGGTTTAAAGTTTACAATTACACACAAGTCCAGGTTACAACGGAAATCACAACATTGTTTAGCAAGGGGATGAAATTCATACCCACAGTAAAATTTGATATTTTTGACGCTATAAAGGAAGTGAAGTTATTCTGTAGAAGACTGAATCTTGCTATACAGTTCAACCAAGGTCAGAATAAGGGAAACGGAAACATTAATAGTAATAAGTTAACAAAGAAGAGTACATACATTCCCGTTACCAATGCACAGATAGGTTTATATGAGAAAATGGTTTGTAAAGATTTATATATTTTACATAGAGACATCAAGAACAGAAAGTTTGATTCCATGGTAAATAAGGACAATTTAAAAATTGAAGAAAGGAAATGTTTAGAAAATCTCATTATGAATGATGAGATAAGAATAATGAAGCCTGACAAGGGAGGAGGGATCGTGATTTTTGATAACAAAGAATACCAAAGAGAAATAAAGAAGATCCTATATGAATCAGGCAATTATGAACAAGTGTCATTGAATCAAATTAACACAGGACATAGAAGGGTTGATTTAGCCATAGAGGAGTATTTATTAGATAGAAGAATAACAAATGAATTATACGAATTTTTTAAAAATGCATACCCATTATTGTCTAATATAATAGGAATACCTAAAATACATAAAAATATGGAACATCCTCCCTTCAGGCCAATAATATCTGGCTCTAAATCCAAAACATTTAAATTAGGGGTAGCCATAGACCATTGGATGAAACACATATACACTAAAGTTAATCATATAGTAAAAGACTCATGGGATTTTCTGAGCAAACTAACAAATGAAGTTTGGCAGGAAAATTTGATCTTCCTTACAGTAGATGTGAAAGATTTATTTTCTAGTATACCTGCACATATTGGCCTAGAATATTTTTGTAACAGCATGACAAAGTACTCAGGTTGTAGCTGGGACAAGATCAATCTCATCATGGACATGATGGGGCTGGTCCTCGATCATAATTACATCTTCCATTCGGGCCAATATTTCCAACAAATTCGTGGTGTTGCAATGGGGGCTTCTTGTGCCCCCATTTTTGCAAATTTGGTCATGCTCGAGTGGGAGAATATGTTCATATTCCCCAGTGAATATTACCAACACATTGGATTATACACCAGGTTTCTGGACGATATGTTTATTTTATGGAAAGGTCCAGAAGAGAAGATTCATGAGTTTATAGAGTACCTCAACAGTACCACGGAATTTCTCAAATTTACCTACCAGTATAACAATGTTGGAATAGCATATTTGGACACCTGGATTAGTACTACAGGACAAGGGTTTGAATCTAGAATATATAGAAAACCAACGTTTTCAAACGACTATATACACTACAGCAGTTGTCATCCTGGTCACATCTTTCGTAATGTAGTTAAAGGCCAATGCATAAGGGTAGCCAGAATGTCATCAACAAAGGAGATCATGCAAAGAGAATTAGATGTTCTAACCAATTTATTCCTAGACAGAGGTTATCCTAAACATATGTTGACCAATATTATGTCATATATTGAGAAAGAATGGGGTAGTAAATATGTACCACTGCTGGGTACAGGTAGTATGGTTTGTACTAAAGTCCAATCAGATAGAGACAACAGAGTATGTATTATTAGGTTCAATCCTTACTCCAACATTGTGATAGAAATTCTGAAGAAACATTGGGACTTAATCACAACCAATGTACCTATTGGAGATATAATTGGAACAAAACCCTCTATAGTATACAAAACAGGTATGAATTTAAAAAGAATGATAGAGACTAAGAAAAAGGCTTATTTAGGAAATAGCAGGAAGGGTACTACGTGTTGTGGTGTATGTAATCAATGTAAATATATCTATACAAAATGTAGGATGAGACTTAAGAACATTGTTAAATCTGTAGTATATGCCAAGAAGGGTAATTGTAACACACAGCGTATTGTGTACATAGCTGTGTGTGGGAAATGTGATGTGTACTATATAGGAAAGACCGAGAGAAAATTCAAAACTCGTATATACGAGCATTTGTACAGTATTAGGAAAGGAGATACTAAGAACGCATTAAGCAGACATATTATAGAAAAGGGAAGTGAACATATGTTTAATTTTGCAATCATAGATCAGGTAGAGGTAAGTGATAGGGGAGGAAATTGGAAAACGTACTTGGCCTGGTTAGAAAGTAAGTGGCAGATATGCTTAGACGCAACATCTCCCCCGGGTATAAATGATTTTATTAGTATAAAGCCCTTTTTAGCGTTAGATTAAGGAAAATCCATCTGCTTAGTACATTAACATATACTATTATACATTTTTTATTACAATAACATACTTTTTATTTTATTATACATGTTAAACAATATACAGATACTTTTTTAACATTTTTTAACATTTTTTAGTAATTTATAAATATAAACTTATGTATTGGGTAGATAGTTAATGTTATTAGTGTAAATGCAATGTATTTAGCACTGTATATATGCACTTTAATACTAGTATATAGTACATATGTTTTTAGGACAGTTTTTAATATCTTGTTGGTTTATTTAAATATAACAAATGTAAATGGTGCAATCTTGTTTTTAATTATTCATTATTTTTTGGCGCCAATTTGTGTTTAAAAAGGAAGTGACATACTAAGGAAAATGGTTCTGAAGAAATCTGGTATGCAGATGAAAGCGCTTAACCATTCGTATTAGATGTGCTTTGTGGTGCTGACAGTTTTCCAATAAAGTTGTGTGACAAAAGGAAACATATTTTGAACATAGCCAGTATGCCTATGCAACCATGTCATGCAGTCTTCTGATATAGGACAGATTTTGGGTAACAAAGTGGATCAAGGCAGTGTGGTTACACTGGGTGCACAGCTGGTCAATTCTCCCAATAGCCATTGTTAGGGTGAGGCACCACACAGGAGGGCTGGTAGAGGTGCTCAGAGAAGGCCTGCTGTCTACCCTCCTCCTGATGCTGGTGTGTCATTAGGTGCCAACAGATGTATCACCAGATGTATGTGTAGAGCTGCACTGGTGGCACAGGCATGTTCCAACACATTATGCATTCTGATGTGTGTAACCCCCTGAGCTGTGTGGGTGACTTCTTGTACAAGATAAATGAAACATTGGATTTGGCAGTGTCTCTGATAGAACATCTGCTGGAGAGGGTGGGCATCCATGTGGTCAGAGAGCTACTGCATCTTTTGGTGTTAGAAAGTGTGCCCGTGTCACATCCTGCTCTCACAGGGGAAATGCATCCACTGCTCCATCAGTGATTGCAGTGTCCACATCATCCAGAATTTGTAGGCCATGGGGTCAAGGTTCTGGACATAGTTGTGATGACAGTTCATTCAGCAGACATTGCTCACATTCAGGTAGCACTCTGACGTCTAGCTAGAAATGTGGAACTAGCAGTGCAATTCCTTTCAGATGTAGCTCTTGTGGAAAGGGGCAATGATGCTGAACTGACTACTCTACCATGCATGGCCCACACATGTCTAAAAAGCCAGGATGCAGTGAAAGCACAGTGCTGGATTGTGTTCATGCAGACATGCAAACACATACACACAGACACACACACACACACACACACACACACGCACGCGCGCGCACATGCACACACTGAAAAAAACTTGCACATACCACTGCACACACATGCAAGTTATCTAAACAATACTGTGGAGTAATATATATCTCTTGTTACTGGCCCTGACCACTGTATGCTTTAATAAATACATGTGTTTCTTACTTGCTCACACCACTTCTTTGGTGTAAGCCATACCCTCCCACCAACCTCCCAACCATCTTGTGCAAATGATGATGACTGTGCCCTGCCCTTTGCACAAGTCTTTGTAACATAGAGGTACATGTATGTCTGATGCACACAGTGGATAGCTACTGCTTGCTTACTCACAAGCTTATATTTATCAATATATATTGCAGAAGAAAAGGTTTTTATTTCTTGCTCATACTCATTTGTGAATAATGTAGAACCTCATGGTATGTCCATTACTACTGGAAGTAAAGAGGTTGCAGCAATATGTATTTCAGTCCTGCTTATTGCTATACTTGCACAAATAATGGTATAATTGACTTGTTCCATGGTTTATAGAAGATGGTTACTTGAAAAGCTTGATACACAATATTGGGTAGAATACATATATGTACATTGCAAATATCAGCCATATAAGCTATAACTAATATGAGTATACATCTCAGACAAGTGTTTTGATGTATACACATATGGAAATATGAGAGTACTTGGTTATATGAATTTTTTTTTCTGTACAGGTTCCACACTTGTCATTGGTGCAGGTACAAATTGTGTCCTTGTGTGGTTATACCTGTCTGACACTATCAGAACACAGCCATTATTTGCTTAAGTAAAGGTTGTGGAGTTTGACAGGCAACAGTTTTCATATTTGTATGTGTATATGATCTTGGACTTTGACTTTGGCACTGAGTGTGTGTATGCTATCCTTTGCCTCTTAGCCAGAGTCAAGGCATACTATGTATGGCTTCCTCTCCTAGCATCATATGCAACTTGTGGTTCTCCCTCAGACTCTTCATCTGTATCTGCTGCTGGCCCTGCTAGTGGTCCTTGAAACTGAGGTCCTATCCCTTGTTGCCCTTGTTAAAGCTGTTTCCTGAGTATTATATTATGTAACATGTCACATATTATGGGTTCTTGGGCAGTGGTGCCTGGGTTGTACTGTAGGACACCTCCTGATGTGTCTAGCCACTAGAAACTTGATATGAGCAATCCAAATACACATTCTATGATATTCCTAGTCTGACTGTGGGTCTTCTTGAATCCTTGCTCGGTGGAGTTGTGTGGATTTCTCATGGGTGTTCAAACCTTGTGCACAGCTCGCATACATGCCATATGTGTGAGTCATGAAAACTGCCTGGTTACCTGCACACATATTGTAGATGATGCACTGGCCATTACAGGCAACCTTATAAGTTTATAGTGTGTTATCTATTTCTGTTGATCTACCTCATTCCTGTTCATCAGATGTGGATTTTTGTTTCTATGTGTGCACAATCTATGGCCCCCAGCACTTCTGGGAAGTGTGTTACTGCATACAACTCCTGCATGGTTCTTACTTTCTCCTGTGGGGTGTGTTGGAAACAGATGTGCTCTTTTGCATGTTGTAGCATTGCATTTAAAAACTGATGTAATATTCTAGAGCCTGATGCCTGTGACACCCCTAATATATCTCCTTCGGGTCTCTGGTAAGTACCAGTAGCTAGTATATGTAATGCTACAAATACCTTTGTTTCCCATGGGAAGGGTTCTCCATGATTTCCCTGGGGCCTGAGGGGGTTGACAGAGATTGCATAGTTTCACCAGTGTTTCCCTGACTCCTCCTACATCATTCTGCTACTTCTGTATCATGCAGTCCATTGTAAGTCAAACAAGGTTTAAACACCCTTCTTCTTGCCTAAGGTCTGGCAGAAACAGCAACAGCATCCTGATTTTAAGTCTGTTGCACATACAGCATAATGATAGCAGCAGCAACCTCTAACATTTTTTTCTAACTGTAATCATGCCTGTATTCCGAAGGGTTTTGGAGTTCAGGGCAAATGTGAGAACTAAGTGTACATAATTGCTTTATAGCTTCCTGAACAGTTCCACCATGTTGAATTGGTTAATTAGCATGTAATTCAGCTCTTTATGCTTTCATTAGCATATTCTGACATTTCTCTTTGTTTTGAGGCTCTACACAATGTGTAGAGCCATTTAATGAACACCACATAGTGCTCTATCATGTTCATGGTGTGCCATGCAACCAACAAGATAGCAGCACTTAGTGTAGTTGTTAATGAAGCCAGCCTTATGTTTCAATTCTGGGATGTACTGTGTACTACATGATGAAAACAGCTGCCTTGCATTGACATTGTACTGCTCAGTGTTTTGTAGACAGTAATGTGTAGCTCCTTACCAACATTTTTATTAAATATGATATCCATAACTCCTTTCTTATTGCACCTATTCAGTTTAGTTATTTGTGACAGCTTTCACTGCTATCTGATGTGACACATGCAGTTAATACAGAGATCTGAAGAGAGTCTAGTATAATAGGTAGGGGTTTAAATATGGTAATATCTGTCTGTCAGATAACTGTGTCAGTCAGCAGTGGCTTACACACACACCATTGCTGTGGCACTGTCATAGGGCCACATTTTTAAGGCCTTATTCTACAAGGTACGGCATCTATATCCCTTATGATACAAAAGTGATATAAGCCCTTCAAGGATGTTCTTCATTACCTAAATGATATGGATAGTTCTGTGGCATCCAAGATTATTATGCATCTTTCTGATATCTGAACTAGCATGTGTTTGGAAATGACATGAGAAAACTGCTTATTATGTGATTCATTGTTCAGAGACATTATGTATTCCCAAAAAGAATTATGATTTGCACAGCATGTCTTAATCCAGACATTTAGTTTTTACTGGTGTTATTTTTATCACACTATACAACTTAATGGCAGATAAGGGCTTCCATAAATGTTTCTTACTGTATGGAATGCAGCTAGACCACCAGTAACTGTGACGGATCCTGCGTTACAACATTTAATTGTGTGTTGGTGCTGTTGAATTGCTGTTATGTTACTATTTCCTGTAATTCCATGTGAGCATTCCCAGTATAGCAATGTTTGCAAATTAACAATGGAAAACTCGAAATCATGAACTATCATCAGATTTGTGTTGTCATTTGTAAGTTATGTATGTTTGCATTTATACGATTTAGCATTTACATGAGTAGACAACACTTGTCTATTACAGGTTTATAGGTGATAAACACCTTTCCTTTCAGTGCCACTTACATTTCTTTGCAAAAACATGTCCATTTTTGATGCACATGATATTACAGCTGTGAGCTCCATCTGTTCTTATGTATAGATGCTGTGGGGAGAATACAGCTATGGTATCATCTTGCATACGTAAATTCTCTGTATAAACCTCTCATATGCAATAACTGCGGTCTGTGCATTCATCCCCATAATATATCTTATTTCCTTGCTAACTGGTAATTTCATTCATCATTTTATTAACATGTTTATTATGTTTTAAATCCCCTTTGTTATACTGCAGCTTCACAACCGCATCACTCCTTTGTTAGCATGTCCATTTTTATTTATGTGGATAACACCAGTATTGTTAATTATTATTGCATCGCTATGGCAGGACTTATGTTAAGAATGTTTCTATGGCATTTCAGCACATTTGTCTGTGGTGTACGAGTATGCTTTACCCATTTCCTCTTCCCTATTAATTATTATGCAGTGCAAAACATTATTCTTTGTGTACAATTCCCCTTCTCCCTTTCTCTCCTTCAGAATTATTTCACTGTAGATGCCCTTAAAATTTCATGGCTACAGCATGTGCTCATATCCCAGCTTTGCCTAAATGCAAGTTGTTTATTTACATTCTGAACTCTTGCCTGCAAGCAGCTTTCCATGGCTGCTATCACTATTGTTGGCAATGAAAAAGTGCTTGCAAATGTGTAGGCATGATGAGCAGCATGCATTTTCAATTAGCACTGCTGCTCATCATGCCAACATACTTACATCATGTAGACTTAGCTAAGCGCTGAATCCCAGGGACAGTCTATCTCTGTAGGTATGCTTTACAAGCCAGTAGTCAATGCACGTGCCACAGGAATACTCACAGCAAGACATGTCCAAAATAAACATTTCACTGCTATGCAATCCCAAGCTGTGATGGTATACCATTGTCTGACATGAAAATGGACAAGGATATCTTGATACAAGGATGATAATGTAACATCAGTACATTCATATAATGTTGCTCTTTCAGGAATTGAACAGCAAGTAATGTAACTCTACTGACTAATGATATGTGGATGATCCACAAGTGGCACAGTGAAAGTCTTAACACAGTTCTGTCACTCCACCTATGCTAACTTATTACATCATATGTATGTCTTATAAACAATCTCTATGAGATAAAAGAGATGGTGGACACATCTCCCACTGTAAATAGACACATCAGAACTGTGGTGGATGCCATTCATGCCTTAAAGTATAAAGCCACACAATATTAACAGGCACTGGATGTCGATATTGAACAAATGAACATTTGAAAACAGAAATTACATAATATTGTCCAGTATGAATACACCACAGTAGAAGTGTCCCTACAATTGTGAGATATGTTGGTATGTCAAAACATTGCATCATATTATTGCTGCAAGGGATATGTGTGCCTGAATTGTTGTACTAAGGCAACAACATACAGAATGCCATCTTATTCCCTACTAGAGTTGAATGCTTCCGACATATGTTATATAAATAAAATGTAATCACATATCACCATTACTCTGGACAAAAACATTGCTATGTAAGAAATTACCATGGCTTTTTTGTAAGTGGAATCAACATCAAATGTGTTTGACAACAGTGTCAGCAGCATGTACTGTACAGTCACCATAACACTGACACAATGTCATCTGAGCATGGATGGCTGGATCTGAACTAACTACCTAGGATCACAAGCTAGAGATTACTGCCTGAATCACAAGTTCCACATGACATGATGAAGTACAACTGGGACTGTGGGCATTTAAATGGATGGCATCACTACTGTTTGTTAGCTGGATGTTTTTGACAAAAAGTGGTTGAAGTGCACAATAACTCTGTACAGCTACACATCATATATGTCTTTGCAAAATACTATACACAGTATGAGGGTGAAAGACACAGAGCTGGCCTCCAACATTCTACATGTGTAGTTGCACAATGTACAAAGCACAATATCAAAGTCACACATCACAGGAGACGTTGCACTACATCTGTGAGATACTGCAGATATGGTAGCATTATGTAATCATTGTGTGGCCCAAAAGTTATTTTCCCTGGGGATGCTAGCATTTCCTAGTGTTACAGTGTGTCACTGTAAATGTATCTCATAAGTGGAAGTATACATAAGGGTGGCTGTGAGGTGGCCAACAGTAATCTCAGTCACACTATTTAAGCAAGGATGATCTTGAATCTCCTATCTATATAGTTACACAGTCTATACAGCACATTATCAGCAGCCCACACCACAAAAGAATAAGGAGTTCAAGTGAAGCATACAACATCTGTGAAGGAATGACATCAGCAGTCTATTGACAAGGAGATGTGCTTGGCAAAACGAGTGTTGCAGTTATCTGGGGTTGTAATAGTTGCCACTGCAAATGTGTGTAAACCAATTCTGAATTAATTTACAGTCACACACACACTTGTAGAAGTTAAGCACTGCTATATTCAAACCTCTTATTAACCCATTTACATATGCTAGTGAGTACTGTATTAGATGCAAAGATCACCATAGAAGCCTGACTCTTAAGGGGTGAGAGTGCTCTTTTGTCAGTATGCCCTCATCAGTTAAAAGTGGCATAAGGGAGCTGTCTGAAGAGTTAAATGCATTCTTCTCAGCAGAACCGGATGTAGCCTCAAGCATTGCATACACTCACACAGACTAGTTTCAGAAGCTGAGTATTGAACCACCTACCTATCTAGTTATACAATCTAGATAGCACTGTATTAGCCACAGACACCACTGGAGAAACCTGACTTAAATAATGTGAAAGAGCACAACAGTACTTCTTGAAATTTCACTGTTTGGAACACATGGTATTGTGCATCACGGGTTGTGAGACAAATGCATCTGTGTGCACAGTACAATGTAACATCACTATGACTGTAACATGTAATTACATAATTTTCTGCAAAATATGTAGATATTGTCTTCAAGCAAATTCTGTTACTGTGAGGGACAGTAACATGTTTAACATTATGAGATGCCATAGACATTTGCTGTTTTAAATCAGTGGATTATCAATTAACCTTTCCTGCGACTTCACGTCCAGATGACTACACACTTGCATTGTCTCATACTTGCACAATGTGCATTGACAAGACTAACATGCAAGTCATACATAGGACAGAGCACTGCTGAATAACAGTGCTGGAGTATGTGAGAATAGATCAACCATACTTGCAATACAGTTGCATGTGTAAACACTGTAGAGCAGATAAACATCAATTGACTAAATAAATTGAGTCAACATCATTCTAAAATCAAGAGCACCTGCTGACAACAATTAATACAGGAATACAAACATTGTACAACCTAAAACAATATTATGTGATTTTCTTTTTTTATGTTACTTTTGAGCACAGTGTTGCCAAGCTGAATTGTACTGCTGGTGGCAAACTTTTAACACATACAAAATCATGTCTTGAAGTGTAGAAATCAGAATGAGAAATATCAGTGTTGGGGGGCGTGGCCAAGATGCCAGAGTGAAAGCAGCAGATTTTTGATGCTCTGCCTATAAATTTCATCTCTGACAGGATTTTAATGGAAATCTTTTAAACTCACTGGAAAATCCATCTCACAAATACTTTTACTACTAAAGTGGATTAGCAGCTGGGGAAAAATTTGAGTTTTCAGTGATTTTTTCTCACAAACTTCCTGTCAGGACTTCAACAACAGTATACAGCCTGCTGTAGTCATGAGTCATTCAAAATCCTCAGCTCAAGACAGTTTAATGAAAAAAGATTTACAGACTATAATTGTGAATATACAAGATCTCTCTATAAAAATGGACAATTTAGAAAACATCATGGAAAATATGAAGAAAGAGAGTAAAAAGCAGATAGAAGACTAAAGGAGATTATTTCTAAACATTCAGAACAAATAACAGGATTAGAAGAGTCTGTAAATGAATTAGATGGAAGACAGATGGAGAATGAAAACCAAAGAAATACTCTATTGAAACAAAACAACGCATTAATAGAAAAAATGGAGGACCTAGAATCAAGATCAAGGAGAAATAATATCAGAATTTATGGAGTCCCTGAAAAGTCAGAAGGAAATAACATGGTTATGTTCTTGAATAACTGTCTGCCTAAGGTACTGAATCTTCCTGAACCCTTGTCTTATGGAATTGAGAGGGCACACAGGTCACTGACAAACCCCTCTGCATCTAGTAATTCATCTTCAGCAAGATCAATCATAGTTAAATTCCTGTCAACACAAGATAAAGATCTAGTGTTATGATCTGCCTGGACAGGGAATCCTATTCAAGATAATGGAAGAATTATTAGGTTCGATAATGACTACACATCTGTAACCATGACAAAAAGAAAAATGTGTGTTCCTCTCATTAAAGACCTCAAAAAAGCTGATATAAAAGCCCAGTTACTTTTTCCAGCCAGAATAAAAATCACACTTCCGGATGGCCAAAAAGTTTTTAACAATATTGAGGAAGCGACAGACTTTGTCAGAAAACACAAGTTACTTGACAAATTAGAAGATATGGATGTGTCACTACCCAGTTTAAAGAGACAAGCTAATAATGGCAAGGCAACACTGAAAGACAAAACCACCAAAAAACTTAAAGGGAAGCAAGATATAAAAACTATAACCTCCAGTGATCATGGTCTTTCTTATAAAGGAAGAAGAGAAGGGAAGATGGGAGAAAGGAAGAAGAAATAAGATCAACACAAAACTTTGAGGTAAAGTTGTTTAATATACTTATGTTAATATATATACATGATTCTCATTTTCTTTTGCCCTGTTTGCTCCTGTTGCTAAATAACCTAGTATGTCATCTTTTTCCACTACCCGTTCATTTTATTAGGCTATTACCCCTTATATATAATAATTAGATTCAAAGGATTGAGATGGCTTCATGGGAGCATTGAATTTGTTAGGTGTAGGGTATTGAGAAATATACCTTGTTGTACTTAACAGGACCTATAGCATGGAAAATGATCATTTTCATGCACCTTTATTATAAGAAATTTATAATATTAATATAAAACTTGTCTGGAGCAGGATAAAACTGCACCTTGGTTTGTGATGGGAGGGAAGCTTAGGACTTGATCATATAAGGCTAGAAAGACACTCTCGAACGTTAGTACTAATGTATTAAATTCGTGATGCTTTTATTCTCTTTGTTTTTTTTTAGAAAAAGGAAAAACAAGAAAGTAAGAATAGTGCTAGTTAATGGGATGGGGTGGGTTAAGTGTTCTCAGGAAGACACTCAGTATCTTTTTTGCACTGTTAATGAAATGTTTCTTTAATAATCAGTATTAACCCACTTGTCCCTTTTTCTTTTTCTCACATACAATGGCTTTCACACTAATAATGCACAAGCGCACCAAAGCTTGAATAGATTTTGAAAGCCTGTACTCACCTCTAGAATTCAGTTGTTTTAAGGGTTGACAAAAGCTTCACAAGAACTAAAGCTCGAGCTTTTCAAATCCTGTCAGATAATCAGATCAGCGATAGACCGTGGGAACTTTGCATTTGCGATATAATTGACCTTTAACCCTGTGGTGCACATCAGGAATCATCTGCGACGATAGAAAATGGTGGATTACAACAGTTACAGCAGCTACACGGTTGTGAAAGCTACAAACTAACTCAAAACATTTAAATAATTACTTCAAGTCTAAAAAAAGAGAAAAATAAAACGGAATTTTATCTATGCAGCTTGCGTGTGTGCCACTATCAGACATTTGTAAGTACATTTATGTACTTGAATATAATAAATAGATTACTGTTAGACAAACATTGTTGAGCATAAGCAAACCTGAAACGCTTTCCTAGTGTCAAGACTAACCAGGATGTTTTTATGATAGAAGTTTCAGATGAAGGTTATTCTTAAAGACACATAATAGGGAAATAAATCTGATGTTTGAAGGTTTTGTGCATATTAATTTAAAAAAAGGACTGAAACAAATCTTTTATTAAACTAAATCTTTTAATTAACATTTTGTCCCAACAATGGGATTTATGTTCCAAGATATGAAAATTGTTCTTACGCTATGGCATTAATAAATCACATTGTAGTGAAATAGAGACAACTAAGCTAAACTAGATAAACGTCCTAAGAGAATGGACGAAAGAAGAGAAGGGATGAGGTTTATTTTACTGAATTTGGAATCAGAGTAGAATCATTACGTTATGAATATCGTTATTCTTATACTTAGTAATGTTATAGCCTAAGAACTAAACATCAAACAGAAGTACAGATGGACTCATCTCCCCAGTAGCAATACATACATCACCAAGATACTAAGACAATTGTTAAGTTATGTAACAGAAGACGTTGAAACATATATAATTTTATTCTTTAGCTTGAAGGAGTGAGGAAGAAGGAAAGGATAGATGGGAGAGGAGGAGAAAGAGAGAAAAAAGGTTGAACCACATTAACAGTGTATTAACACAGTTATTGAATGTTTATTGAACATGCCAAGATATATGTTGGCATAGTACACTATGGCATATAGAAAAGTCTAAATATGAAATATAGTATATAGGAGGATAATTCTTAGAGGCACACACCCATGATCCTGAGCAGTAATAGTATGTAATACATGAAATTAAAGTGGGAATGTATACAATCTTCAGATAATTTATATGTGTACACCAATTGTTTTATGAGACATACACTTAATTTAATTTTCTCCTCATAGCATATAAACCTTACAAGTTTGCACTGCAAGTAATAATAAGAGACATTTATATTAAGCCTAAGAATATAAAGGGAAATACATAGTACAATAAGAGCAGTAACCAACTATAGGAGCACAGTGGTGGAAGGGTGAAAGGAAAGGGTGAAGAGATAAAAGAAACGAAAATTAAGGATTATTATTTAATTACTAATTAAACTCTTTTACAACATGAAATACTAATGTAATTAGTAAATCTGAATAATATATCAGCATATTACTCACATTTTAGACATAATCAAGAGTTATTACTGATTATATCTGTTTCAGTTTCTTATAATATTGTTAGTCAGTTAAATGTATACTGAAATATGAGTATGTAACCATTTTTTTTAAACATTATCTTATATAAAGAATAAGAATGTTCTTATCATAACTGTATCTTATGTATGTTCAAATCCTTATAGAATATTTCAGTAGAAGTCTTGAGTCTTCTTGATTTTCAATATAAAACACAATGTAAAGGAAACGATGAATACACTTATCTGTATACATAATCAGCAGGAGGCAGAATCATCACTATAAGGTTGATTGGGCATAGGTTTGTTAGTGATGGTGGCTTGGATGATACGTTCATCAAGTCAGGAATTTAATTTTCCATGTTTAGATTTGTATATAGTTACAAATGTTTTGTTAATCTTATTTGTTTTGAAATACCTGCCCATAATGAAACCCATCAGATGCATTTATATCCATGAAAATGTTTTCATATAAATGCATGTCTTTAAATGTTAATGGCCTAAATAATCCTATTAAAAGGGGGAGTATAGTTAAATATTTGAAATTGAACAAAGCAGATATAGTCTTCCCTACAAGAAACCCATATTATTAATAAAGACTTAGATAGAATATCTTTTAATGGTTATACGGTTCTAGCAGAATTCCACTATCAAGTCAAAAGAAGAGGCTCAATGATATTATGGAAAAACTCATTACCAATTCCCAAAATCGTAGACACATACTCGGACAAGAATGGCATGTTATGCCTAGTAGTTCTACAAATTAATAAACGATATCTAACTTTAGTGAATACATACTGGATACCAGGTATTGGAGCAGAAACTGCGAATAGACATTTAGAGTTAATAACTACCAAAGCCAAAGGAGAAATAATACACGCAGGTGACTTTAATTGTCTTCTTTCCACAAAAGACACCACTAAAAACAATAAATTTAAAATGTCCTTAGCAGCCAAGAAACTGAAGAATTTTACTGATATACTAGACCTTAGAGACATATATGTTATAAAAGAATCACAATCACTAAATTACACTCATTACTCTTATAGGTATGGTACGCAAACTACAATTGATAAAGTACTAGTTACTAATGACTTAATTTCTAAAATAAAAGAAGTTCTCATCAGCTCCTGTCCACTATCGGATCACAATGCCATATTATTCAAGGTTAATATCATACCTAAAGATCTAATAACATGGCAAAGATTACCAGCATATATTGTTACTATTATTGGATTTAAAGAATGGCTTCTAAGTGAAATAAAATTCTATCTTGATATAAATGACAATAACTAGACTTCAAAAAACATCTTATGGGATTCCTTAAAATCATATCTATATGGTAGAATCAAAAATTGGTATCTAAATAAAAGAAAACAACGGGACAATGAACTAATAAAAATACAATCAACAATTGACGATATGAGAAAAAATTTAAATACTAAAGATATCAAAACTTACTCAGAGCTCAAATTATTAAATGCAAAGTATGCAGAAATTGTAAATCACAAAGTGGCAATAAACTTAGAGAAACTTAAAATTCAATCTTACTCAGTAAACCCCAAAAACGTACACAGACTGGCAGTCAAATCGAAACAGCTAGCGAAAATTAACCATATAAAAGAAATTACTGATAACACAAAAATGAAACCAAAGCAAGTGACAGACTTGAAAGAAATTTTGGAGCATTTTAGAACACACTATGAGAAAATAAATAACACCAACATAAACCCTGATAACATTATATTCAAAAGCAATTTTCTGAAGGAGAACATTAATAAAAAAGTAACAGATGAACAAAATGCTAGTTTGCTTAAACCAATACTTTTAAAAGAAATCAAGGAATCTATCCAAAGCATTAAAAATAACAAGGCCCCAGGACCAGATGGAATTATAGGGGAAAATTATAAATTACTGCCAGAAGACTCCTTAAAAATTCTAGCAGCAGCTTTTAGAGAATTTAGAGAAAATAAAAAAATCTTCCCATCATGGAAGTATGCCATTATCTCCCCCATTTTAAAACAAGATAAGGACCCTAAATTAGTAACATCTTACTGCCCTATCTCATTGCTAAATATAGATTATAAAATTTTTACCTCAATACTTGGGAAAAGACTAAATCAATTTATCCCAAAAATAATAGAAGAAGACCAAACTGGTTTTATTTTAAACAGGAAAGTTCAGGATAATGTTATCAGACTCTTATCTCTAATAGATTTTGCAAATAAGAAAAAGAAAGAACTATCAATAATTAGTCTAGATGTAGAAAAAGCATTTGATTGTATATCCTGGTCGTATCTATTTAAAGTTCTAGAAGCATTTAATTTCTCCCCAGAATTTATAGAATTAATAGATAGCTTGTACAAAAACTCTATATCATATGTCAAAATTGGAGCCTTCTTGTTCAAATACTGAAAGGAACTAAACAGGGTTGCCCTTTGTCACCTTTACTATTTGCCTTAGCAGTGGAACCATTAGCAACCTGCATCAGGAATGATAAAAATATTACCAGTTTCGTTGTTAATCTAAACTATACTTCCAAAATTCAATTGTTCGCTGATGATATCATATTAACTATTGGAAATATTGATTCTTCAATAAAACACATCATAAAAGTTTTAGGACAGTTTGAAAAAATCTCAGGTTTAAAAATTAATAGTAATAAAACGGAAACATTACTATTGAACAAAAAAATGAATCCAGATTTGAGAAAGCATGGTAACTTTAACTGGGCAAATAATACTTTTAAGTACCTAGGTATACATATAAAATCTAACTGGAAAGAAACCGTGCAAATAAATTATAAAAACTTAATATTAACGATTAAAGAGCTCATAGTCAAATGGAATAAAATATTCTTCACCTTCGAAGAGAAATTATCTCTAATAAAAATGTGCATTCTTCCAAAATTCCTGTTCATCATTCAAACCCTAATTATTAGTCCTCCTAAAAAAACAATAAAACAACTTAACACACTCCTTATTAAATTTCTATGGTTTCCACAAAAGCCTAGAATAAGATATGATTGGCATTACAGAGAATGGGAAAAAGGTGGAATTGCTTTTCCAAACCTACAGCTCTACTCCAATGCAGTTATACTTCACATTATGAGTCAATGATTAAGTCACAAATGCACATCTAATTGGAAAAACTTACATAAAACTATTTTATTGTCCGACACAGAAGAATCAATGAATGATGACATTTTTGCAGAAAATATTAAAATCTTCTTAGCAGTAAAAGACTCAGTTTATAAAGAGAATAAAAATGAGAAACTACCATATTGTATCAATTATATATTAAACAATTTTAAAAGAATAATAAATGAAATCTTTTTAGCCAGAAACTTCCTAATCTTAATATTTCCCATAGCACGCACAAAGAATTGCATAGATTCATTTAATACTAAGAAAATAATGGAGATGAAGGGTAATGGTCTAAATTTTTGGCATCAATTCTTAGGCATAAATGATCTATATAAAGCAAACAGTCTTATAGCTAGATACCACATAAATCAAAATAATTGGTTAAACATTCAAACCTACAGAGAATTTCTAATAAATGAATTCAAAAGTAACCAAGTGACTGATATCACTTCACAACCTAAAATAATAACTCTTTTATGTGAACTAAATTCAACAAATTACAACGTGGGATTTTCATTATCTAAGTTATACAAAACATTACGAACTGATTTAAAGTTACCTGAGAACTCTCTTTGGAGTTACATAGAAAAAACAAACACATTCACCTTTACAGAAAATGATAAATCATTAATACTCAAATCAGTTATTCATACAACTTCATCTCCCTACTGGAAACTTTTTACATGGAAATATATTCATAGATGCTTTATAACCCCACAGAAAATAGCTATAATGTCAAATAATACCGCCTGCAAGTGTTGGAGATGTGATGAAAATATATGTGCGGATTGGGCACACATGTTCATCGAGTGCAGAACTGTCACTCCTTTCTGGCAAAGATTCAGGGAATTTGCTAAGGCTTTGTGGTCAGATAAATGTATAATCTCAAATTCACTCTTACTGTTTAATGCTCCATTACCAGAACATATATCAAAAACTCAAGTGCTTCTGCTTTGGTCCCTCTTGGCAATTGCTAGAAAATGTATTATTACAAACTGGAAAAGCAAAATAGATATTTTGTTTTCTGAATTTCTGTTATTGGCCAAAATTGTATGTAATAGAGAACTTCAAACTCTTGCTTCAAGAACAGCAAGAATAACACAAAATAAATTATCTTGGATGAAGCTTAAAAAATTATTGGATAAAATGTAAGAAATTTAATTGAAATAGACTAGGTTATGGGCATTGTACATAGTTTTGTTGTTTAGAATTTTTTTTGATTGTTTAAAAATGTATTATGTGATGAATACAAGTATGCTGTAGAATATTCCAAGCACTCTTATGAAATTTAATAAAACAAAGTTATACAGAAATATCAGTGCTCTCTGTTGCTATGTGCTGACTTTCAGGCAAAGATCAGTATAAGACAGGTTTCACAATAGAGAGCAGTGACATTAATATAGCGGCAGGATAATGACAAGTTAATAAAAGGTGTAGCCAACATCTACAGCTACAGGACTCAGACAAAACATTCTGAAACATTTTGTCATCAATCTGGATTTGAACCTTTAGAGCACTGCAAGAAAAATCATTATACTTAAGTATTATCTACGCATACCATGTAGGAAGTCAAACTCATGATAGTTCACATTTGACAGCAGATTTCAACAAATGTGAATGTATGTATTCATCTTCATTACCGTGTTAACCACTGTAATCTGTACATCCAACTCTTCAGCTTTTAAAAAAGTATATTAAACATAGTTAAGTATAATTGCATAAAATAGAATAGAGTAATGCACCAAAGGCAAGAAAAATCACAGGATATTAAAACAAACTGTTTTGTTTGTGCCTTTCGGCTTTTCCCGGTTAGGGGTCACCGCAGTGGAACTCCAGTCCGCTAATGATTGGCAGTAGATTTTTACGTGCTGGCTTGCCAGGCCTAATGCACAACCTTCAATGAAGGAACACCCATTCACGCATGTCACTACACAGAAGATGCTCTAACTGAGAATCAACCGGGCAACATCTAACTGTGAGGCGACAACGCTACCGCAGCACCACCACCAAACTGTATGCTTCCATTTATTCTTAGTTGCATTTGTTGCCCAGGCACCAGACATTATGTAAATGCAGAGGTAGAAGAATACTGAGACAGAAGGGAGAAGATACATCAACAGGGTAAGATGGAGTCAGGGACAAAATAGCTTATGACAGAAGAGGGATAATTATGGATCATAATATTTAGCCAACATATATACATCAAATAGTGCAAAGAAACAGTCAGTAACACTTAAATAAAGTCTGGATTGGAACCCTTAATAGTAGTCAAAACAATTTGTCTATACATGTGAACATTATCTCATCATAGCACAAAGGGAATACTACTGCACAATGTTTAAATAACACAACTGAAGCACAGTGACAACTTACTCATGCAGAAGGGGTTAACAGAGAGACACAGAGACAGATGCAGAGAGGAACAGCAGCAATATGCTTTGGGGGACATGTAGAACCATCTGTATGGTGTGTTATTCTTACTTATTAAATCATCATTAATCTGCCATGCTCTGTCCAATAAAGTGCTTGCTATATGGAGAAATAAGGGGTAGAAGAGTGCTACTAACATGAATACATATGTAGGACAAGGATGGCTTAATAACTTTCCATGCTGTTGCTGTAATGCTTTTGCAAAACATGTATTGATTTACTATTCCAATGATATGTTAGCTAAATGTTGTATATTGAGAGGAATACTGATATTTGCAGTTAAATCTATGACAGGAATATGACATGTCATGAATTAATACATGAATGAATTAAGCTGTAATGGAAACTGTGACACTATGCAAAAACATCAGTCTAAAACAAGATGACTATCTTAGAAAGCTACAGAGAAACTCCTATTGCATTGCATCTAGGAGTTAAGAACTGTCGCATTAATTGTTTCGCTGTGCTGCCTTTAGTCTGCATTTACGCTGTATTCTCAAAAAACAGCAGATTTAAGCAGAGTTGTTCAAAAGTACTGGGACCGCTGCAGATTCAATTGAAATGTTCATTTTTTTGCAATAAGAATTAAACAGTGTTTGCCATCACTCTGCATTGCTGCACTATGCCAACTTCCATTCAAGTACAGAAGACATAAAGTCAAGGCTTTTCTCTGACCATGTGCATTGTGAGTGAATCTATTTTTCTGATCAGATTAAATGTGAAAATGGGATGGATATTTCAGTGGTGAAAATGGGGTTGGTATGTAGAAAGTATGACACAGGGATAAGAATACAGGAATTTTCAGGAGGGTCTTGGGAGAGTACCATAGTTATCCATTTCTTCACAACATAAATGTACAATTGTACACACAAATTCATGACTTTGGAGAGTAACCACAGCCGTGATGGGTGACAACAACAGGATAATGTTGTATGGCCAGTTGGAACAAATCAGGTGTGTCAAGATGACACACAGATACACAGGTGAAGCTGAGAGCTATGTATAGAGCATAATTATTATTATTATTTTTTTTGATGGGGAGGCATATACTTTATTGGGAGAGAGAGAGGAATTTTGAGAAAGGTGCTTAGAAATGAGAGGGTCAGGTAAGTGAGGTAGGTTTGGGAGCATGTGCAGACATACAAGCAGCCTCTGTGGCTCAAAAGATTAAGGCAAAGGATAAGACAGACAGGGATGGTGATGGAGACAAAAGGTTGGGGGATACTATGATTGGGTCATCAGAGACATTGAGAACAATGATACTCTAGTCCTCACCCTCAAAACTGTCATCACTGTCTATTGCAGCAGCTCCCTGGGTCAGTGTCAGATGTGGGACCATCTTTGCAATCCAACACAGGACCTTTTCAACCCTGCAGAAGTGTGTACTGAGGGTCCACTCCATGCTAACCTCTACCAGTTCTGTCAGCTCCTGCTAGGGGATAAAAGCACTACCTCCACTAGTACTCCTCTTGGTGGCTAACATTGCACCAGCAGCTGGGGCAGAGCGAGTCGACACAGTTGGAGCAGGCAGGACAGGGATTGTGGAAGCAATACTGTCAGGCTGTGAACCCGAAGGGCTGGGTGTCTGTTTTGCAGTGTGTGGAGTTATGTAGGGCCTAGTCACAATGGTTGTTCTAACTCTGTGTGCTGTTTGTCATTTATTTTACAGCAACAAGGTATGCAAATAGCAGAATGTTAATAAATTATAATACCCCCCAAAAACAAAGTGATACAATGGGGGCAGAGACAAAAAAGAGATAATTAGAAACATGGCATGCCACATTACTGTATTTTTTAATAAACTTTGTTTGGAAATAATTAAACAATTGTAATAATTTACTATTGTACACCTACAATAAACAAATCTCACTGCTATGATATAACAAAGAGCGGCCTTTATTTCCATATGATGGATAACATATATACATTCAAATGTAATTATTGCAATTACCAAAATTGAATTGCTCCTGACATATTATTTTATAAATACTTATCCAGTAATAAAGTAATTTCTGGTTCTGGGTATTGAACCAACACACATTTAATTTGGTGTTCTCATTGCCTAATACAAGCAGCAAGAATTATTGGGGAAGGCATGTATGCTTGAGATCATGGTTGAGGTATGCCTGATTGAGATGCTACTGATTGAGGGAATGAAATGAAATTTCTCCCTTGAATTCAGACCTGAGCCATACTTAACCATGCCTTTCTGAGGTAGGTTAATCTCTCCTGGTGCACCTGATGATTTGCAACTATTTTGTCTGCAGCTGTATAGTACAAAAATAAAATAAATATATCTATATCTATATATCTATATATATATATATATATATATATATATATATATATATATATATGAAAGCAAAATGAGTAATTGCATTAGCTGACTTGATCATTAATGCTCTGTCATAGGAAGGTTATGGGTCAGTATACTTACACAACTGAAGGATATTTGCAATCCTAAATTCAGCCTCCCACTGGAGGTCATGATGACATTGTTCGCCAGTGCAGGGAATGCCAGTAGCACTGGAGACAGCCTTGGCTAAGCTATTCCATGTCTTAACCTTATACTGAGACCTAGTATAATCTCCCTGCTGGAGCCTATGGCTGTAGTACTTCACAAGAATTGCCACAATTATCTTGGACTCATCAACACCCCATCTTTGTATTCTAAATTTAGCATCATTCTCTCCCTCACCAGCCATGTCTGTAAAAGTTAAGCTAACAAAATCTGACAGAATTGGTTCCCAATTCAGATCTCATAGGTAAGAGGTTGTACACAAAGATGCACAGCCTTGCCAACTGCATTTGTGCTATTGAAAACAGATGGACTCATTGGCAGAGACATTGGCACTACTTACATCACAGAAAACATTCAGAAATTGAAGCTTACCATATTAACTGACATTGCCACAGGGTATCTTCATTTCAAACATGGAAATTAGAATTACAATAATTTGGGAATGAATGGAGATACACTTCAGGGAGGCCTGCATTTGCGTGATTTTAATTAGTCTTGGGAATGCATTCCTATGTAAAAGTCATTATGTCTGTTTGTACATATATTTCAGGTGACTGCAGATGAATGAGCTGAGTAATGCAGGTTGTGGTATGTTACATACATACTTCAAAAGACATAAGTGTCCTAAACACATAGCTTAGATATGTGATCAGTAATGAGGATTATAGCAAATGTATTGTGTGCATCATACATATGCAAGTGAATTTTACATTTAATATCATCATTGTCAAGTTTAGGAAATAGGACATACATTAGCCTGAGGTTATATTTGAAACATTAATGATATATGCTAAGTAAAAAGCTTACTTATGCAAGCATTACTGATGCATTACTAGCAAGAAACATGTTTAACATTATCATTTTCTTTAGTGTTACAGTCCTAATCAAAATGTTTTTAGAAATGGGATTCATATACCCTCTGTAAAACTACCTTTTAGATGAATTTGAACCCTTAATCCTCTGTGTTTTTTATCTAAACTCATTGCACCTTCTACCATAGAAACAGGTATGTGACAGGTGAAATTTCTTCTCTCAGTGCTGTACAAAGTGATGAGGAAAGCATACCATTGTCAGGTGGGTTTGCACTAAATAAGGCAGCCTAAACAGACTTTTTTGCTTTTTTCTTTACATACCTAATTGTGTATATGTGCTGCCAAGTGGACAGCAATTACAAATTAAAATTACAAAAAATAAATACATAAATAAACAATGTGAATAATTTTAATGTGATCTCTAAACAGGATTTAAACAATGTGTCATGTGCCTTATTTTTCTCAGTTCATATCAGTTACAGAATTGTGTCACAGAGATGTGGTAGGTAGAATTACTACACTTATACTGTCCAGAGTGCTGAGGAAAGTATATCAGTGTCAAATGGGTTTGTGCTACATAAGGTAGCTTAAATTAAATGCTTCACTTTTCTCCTTAGGTAGGAAACTGTGTTTGTGTGTTGCCAAGCAGACAGCAAATGCAAATTAAAATTACAAAAAAAAAAAATAGATATTATGAATAATTGCAATTTATACAACAACCCCCCATTAATATTCTAAAATGTGCATGCTGATTGGTCAGCGTGCATGTTGTAAATCAGAGTTATACTAATGGAAAAAGGTCCAGTCGCCAGGACCTTTTCCATTAGTATATGTCTTTTTTTACAGCAACTGAGAATGCAAGATCTCCATTGCACACTGTCTCGCTATGTTAAAGGAGTTTAATATAGCGAGACAGCTTTAAAAAAAGTACGGAGATCTTCCTTTCTCCGTTGCCTTTTTTTAAAGCTATCTCGCTATGTTAAATGGGTTTAACATAGCGAGACAGCTTTAAAAAAAAGCAACGGAGTCAGTGTTATATCTTTATATGCTTATATCTTAGAGATCTGATCTATATAGAATCAGGGGGAAGTGTGAGTCAGATGTCACAGTCATAGAGAAATAGTGGAGGCTGTTTGGAGGCATCCAACTGTTTACTACATTTTTCTAAGATAACATTTTTAATCTACATATGTGAAGGGGGTTGTTCTCTTTTTCCTGTTTCATTTGCATTCTGATACTTATCAGCCCTCTTTCTTTTTTCTTCCTAGCATACAAGGACATCTAGATTGCAGGCTGCCAGCCCACCTGCCCATGGTAGGAATACATTTGGTTACTGTTATTACTGGAAAGATGGAAGATTCAAGACTATATACAATTAAAATTTGTGTTGCTTTAGCATCTGTTAGAGTCTAACAAACCTTATGTGTAAAGAAAATATGTGATTAATTTTATTCTCTATTTCTTTGCTTGTTGTGTTTATTGGGTAACCATTTGAAATGTTGGAACCCACTAGAAAACATCCCAAAATGCAGAGATTGAATGGCTGAAAGAATGAGCTCACATATACTACGTCTGAGATGCCATTTTGCAGAATATTCCCTTTTCTTCAAGGTAAGACAATTGCAGAGTTGGTATATATAAGTTCAAGGGGTGTGGTGGGGCTTGCTCCCTCCCCACCCTCCAAAAAAGAACTATTAAGGAGAAGTGCATTTCAAGTGCAAACATTTCAGTAGAGAGCCATTTATTGTTTGTTATTATAGGTGATCCTGAGAGTGGCACTGTGGAACTTCTACCATCTGATTTCAGCCTCTGATGATGATATTGATGATGAATAGGCATAGTCTGGCAGTGCAGAATGTCAGTCTGACACTGATATTGTGGTCCCCACATCCCTTGTCCATATTTCAGACACAGGCAGTATACCTATGCATACCAATGAACAGATACCTCTGACATAGAACAGGTTACAGGTGACACAGTTGATCAGAGATGTGTGGTTACTCTGGTTTCAGAGTGGTAGTATCTCCCTGTAGCCATCATGAGATTTTGGTGCCACACAAGAGAATTGGTAGGGATGCTCAGAGGAGGTCAGCTGTCTGCCTGCCTCCTGATGCTGGCATGTCATTAGGTGATGCCAGACATATGTGTAGGACTACAGTGGAAGCACATGGCCTTGGAAGAGATAGTTTGAGTACTAAACACTGAGCATTCTGATGTGCATGACTCTCTGTCCTGTGTGATCAACATCTTGGACAGGGTAAACAGCACACTGGATCAGGCAGTGTCTGCAATGGAATATTTGTTGGTGTAGCATGGACATCCATGTGGCTGGAAAGCTGCTAGATCTTTTTGTATTAGCAGACATAGCCATGCAAGATCCCTCTCTTAATGATGCTGCATCCACTGGTCCATCAGTGATTGCACTGTCCACACCCAGAGATGATAGGCCATAGGGGCATGGTCTTGGAGATCATCGTGAGAATTACTCTTTCAGTAGACATCATTCACTTTCAGGTAGCACCCTGACTTTTAGCCAGGCCCATGGAAGCTCTTGTGATCAGGGGTAATAATGCTGAACTGACTACTTTAACATGCATAGCTCACACCTGTCTCAGATGCCAGGATGTAGTGATAGTACAGTGCTTGACTACATGACAATACTCCTGACTGTATGATAACAGAAGCCACTTGATATTGTGAAGAATGAACATGCTACAGTGCAAGTATTGTTAATGTTGTGAGATATTTGGGTATTTGAAGCCATGACATCATGCTATTGCTAGGGATATGTGTGCCTGTAATGTTTAAAAAAGATTTTTACATATATATTTCTTGCACAATATCACTTGAATTTAGATATACCCAAACACACATGATCTATAATGCTGTTTTCTCTGTGATAGGAGTATGGCAACTATGCACAATGTGTGGATAATCTCACATGCCTTACTAAGGCAACATCATACAGAACATTGACTCATTTACTCAAACCACAGGAACACGTTTAGTAGTTCTCTTAGGAAAGCCAAATTTCATTCACTGGTACCATTATTATCAAATAAAACATTTCTGTATAAGAAATGGGCAGAGATTCTTGAAATAGGAATCACTAATCATACATGTACACAGCAGATAGCTGGGTGACAGCACATTCACAGTCATACTGACACAAGTGAGTCTAATGAGTAATGGATAGATATGAATTAACTATCTAAAATCATGAGGTAGAGAACACTTCCAGAACTTTCTGTGTGTCTCTCGCTCCTACTCTCTCTATATATTACCTACATATATTACCTTGTTGGCTGTTGGTGAAGCACCCTCCAAGAGGAAAAAACACTGAGAGAAGAAGGGAGCCACTTTTGAGATTTTAAGTATTTTTTCTCTGTTTATTTGCTAAGTTTTTCTGCATAGCTGCCTAGCTTGAGCATTTTCTGGCTTGTTAAACTTGATTTCTGTATTAGTAGCTGTATTTAGAGCACAACCAAAAGCTGTTTGCTGAATTTCCTGTTTGCACTTAATTTTAAATCGTTTTTTCTTAAAACTTGCATATTTTCTGTCCTTGACGTAGCACTCTTGTGTGGGGTCATTTACTGCACTGTTATAACTTGATATTACTTGTGAACCTCTGCTATCTCTGTAAAAACAAAAACAAAAAAAAAAATCTTGCTTTTTCCCACTTTTCTGAGAGTTAAAAAAGTTCAGTTACAGGGTTGCTGTTCCTGAACTGTTTGAAAGTTTCTGTGAGGCCATTTTTGCTTGGGCTGAAGGAGGGTCTCTGTGTTCATCAGTGGCAGTGACTAACATTGAGCAGCTTCCCTGCCCCCGTGAGGTGGTTACTGACTTGAAACTGTAGTTTTATTGGCCACTAGGGGTCATTTCCATAACTCCTTCATCTTCCTCTCTTAAAACCTAGTTGCCTCGTGGTTTGAGCGTCTTTTCAGGCTTGTTGGCTGTTGGTGAAGCACCCTCCAAGAGGAAAAACGCTGAGAGAAGAAGGGAGCCACTTTTGAGATTTTAAGTATTTTTTCTCTGTTTATTTGCTAAGTTTTTCTGCATAGCTGCCTAGCTTGAGCATTTTCTGGCTTGTTAAACTTGATTTCTGTATTAGTAGCTGTATTTAGAGCACAACCAAAAGCTGTTTGCTGAATTTCCTGTTTGCACTTAATTTTAAATCGTTTTTTTCTTAAAACTTGCATATTTTCTGTCCTTGACCTAGCACTCTTGTGTGGGGTCATTTACTGCACTGTTATAACTTGATATTACTTGTGAACCTCTGCTATCTCTGTGAAAAACAAAACAAAAAAAAAAAATCTTGCTTTTTTCCCACTTTTCTGAGAGTTAAAAAAGTTCAGTTACAGGCTTGCTGTTCCTGAACTGTTTGAAAGTTTCTGTGAGGCCATTTTTGCTTGGGCTGAAGGAGGGTCTCTGTGTTCATCAGTGGCAGTGACTAACATTGAGCAGCTTCCCTGCCCCCGTAGAGGTGGTTACTGACTTGAAACTGTAGTTTTATTGGTCACTAGGGGTCATTTCCATAACTCCTTCATCTTCCTCTCTTAAAACTTAGTTGCCTCGTGGTTTGAGCGTCTTTTCAGGCTTGTTGGCTGTTGGTGAAGCACCCTCCAAGAGGAAAAAAAACGCTGAGAGAAGAAGGGAGCCACTTTTGAGATTTTAAGTATTTTTTCTCTGTTTATTTGCTAAGTTTTTCTGCATAGCTGCCTAGCTTGAGCATTTTCTGGCTTGTTAAACTTGATTTCTGTATTAGTAGCTGTATTTAGAGCACAACCAAAAGCTGTTTGCTGAATTTCCTGTTTGCACTTAATTTTAAATCGTTTTTTTCTTAAAACTTGCATATTTTCTGTCCTTGACCTAGCACTCTTGTGTGGGGTCATTTACTGCACTGTTATAACTTGATATTACTTGTGAACCTCTGCTATCTCTGTAAAAACAAAAACAAAAAAAATCTTGCTTTTTCCCACTTTTCTGAGAGTTAAAAAGTTCAGTTACAGGCTTGCTGTTCCTGAACTGTTTGAAAGTTTCTGTGAGGCCATTTTTCTTGGGCTGAAGGAGGGTCTCTGTGTTCATCAGTGGCAGTGACTAACATTGAGCAGCTTCCCTGCCCCCGTAGAGGTGGTTACTGACTTGAAACTGTAGTTTTATTGGCCACTAGGGGTCATTCCCATAACTCCTTCATCTTCCTCTCTTAAAACCTAGTTGCCTCGTGGTTTGAGCGTCTTTTCAGGCTTGTTGGCTGTTGGTGAAGCACCCTCCAAGAGGAAAAAACGCTGAGAGAAGAAGGGAGCCACTTTTGAGATTTTAAGTATTTTTTCTCTGTTTATTTGCTAAGTTTTTCTGCATAGCTGCCTAGCTTGAGCATTTTCTGGCTTGTTAAACTTGATTTCTGTATTAGTAGCTGTATTTAGAGCACAACCAAAAGCTGTTTTCTGAATTTCCTGTTTGCACTTAATTTTAAATCATTTTTTTCTTAAAACTTGCATATTTTCTGTCCTTGACCTAGCACTCTTGTGTGGGGTCATTTACTGCACTGTTATAACTTGATATTACTTGTGAACCTCTGCTATCTCTGTAAAAAACAAAAACAAAAAAAAAAAATCTTGCTTTTTCCCACTTTTCTGAGAGTTAAAAAAGTTCAGTTACAGGCTTGCTGTTCCTGAACTGTTTGAAAGTTTCTGTGAGGCCATTTTTGCTTGGGCTGAAGGAGGGTCTCTGTGTTCATCAGTGGCAGTGACTAACATTGAGCAGCTTCCCTGCCCCCCGTAGAGGTGGTTACTGACTTGAAACTGTAGTTTTATTGGCCACTAGGGTCATTTCCATAACTCCTTCATTTGTCCTCAGATGAGTGGTTTAAGGCAGTAACTTGTAGTTTATTGGCCATTTTGGGTCATTTCCTGTCTTTTCCAGCCCCCTGCTATAAAACACGCTTTAGCGCATTAGCGATTTAGCGAGTTGCCACTGTTGCACACTAGGGCAGCTCCGGTTAAGCAGGTTTAAACTATTCGGGCTACCTAAAGTCCACTCTTCAAATTTTCCCTTAAAACTACCTTCCTCGAACTATACTACTGATCTAATCAGCGTATCCTATAATTAAAAAGATCATCTCTACTTGACTCCAAGTAGACTATTCTCTATCTGTTAAACGTAGCACTTGCTCCTACAGTACTTATTACCTTGATACGGCACTCTTGTCATAGTACCCCAAAAAGGCAACCCCCCATTTCTTGGTCACCCACGTCCCCCGGAATCTTTTTTAAAGTTTTTTTTGTCTATTCCTTCTAGCATGTCGAGGGATCAGTTGCTAGTGTCCTCTCCTGCTCAGCTGGTGAACCTGGGAATATTGAGGCAATGTTACAATTGCCTCATGTACACAGACAACCCTCTCCTCCTCCCACAAAACACAAATACATGCGAGAGATGCAACTATACGGCTAAACTGGAGGCTGAGCTCTCTCAACATAGGACTGGCAAGACCAGTCAGGAGGAGAAGGTTACCACACACACTATAGACCCAGTCTCACATAGTACCATTACAACCTCAAATCATACACATAAACACACAAAGACATACTCGGAGGCTCTGATCAAAAATCTACCAAAAGAGCAGAGGCCACCAAAGCAGACACCCAAACAACCACCACCTCAGAACACAACACCTGCAACACATAGACCTCACAGTCAGAGTGTCAAACAGTCACAGCCCTTAAGGCCAAACACAATGCCAGACACACTAGTCATTGGTGACTCCATAGTCAGACACACTGACGTCCCGCTCACCAGACTGAGTAAGGAGAAGGTCACAGTAAGCTGCCTGTCGGGCGCTAGAATCCGCCACATAACGCAAGCACTCAGGTCTCTCAACAGCAGGTACAAATATGACTCAGTCATTGTCCACGCTGGTGTAAACGACCTGAGACGTACCTCCTTGGACTACATGAAAAGAGACATTGAGGAGCTCTCTGATTATGTAGCCCAGGCAGGTATGACCCTGACCTTGAGCAGTATCCTACCTTCACCAAGAATGATGCCACAATACAGAGATAAGATGATCAGCTTTAACAATTGGCTTAAACACTGGTGTCATTCAAAGGGGATCCAGTGTCTGTCTGCCTGGGATGACATGCTGGACAAGCCACGCTGCTTCGCAAGGGACGGCTTGCACCTGTCACCCTGGGATTCTGGATATTGGCAAAGGCTCTTGCCACCCCATAGTGCCTTTTTAGGCAAGGCTCAAATTCTAAACCTACCACCCTAGAACACAAAAAGGAAAAAACTAAGGGTAATGCTGCTCAATGCCAGAAGTCTAAATCTCAAAATGCACGCACTCGAGGCCCTTCTCAGTATGGAGAACATCGATGTCTGTGCTGTGACAGAAACCTGGTTCAAGGCTCCTGAGAGCACCCCAGCGCTATCAGGTTTTACCTCATATCATGCGTTCCGCCCCAAAATCCGGACAATACCAAGAAAGGAGGGGGTATCCATATTCATCAAGGACACCCACACCTCAAGACTGGTGGCAACGCACGATGCATCGGAGACCATCCAGGTGCAATTAACCATAGGCAAGACTGCTCTGCAAATTGTAGCATGTTACAGGCCACCCTCACAAACTCAGGAACCTCACATGGCCTTCCTGAAAACACTAGAGGGGATAAATGTATCACCAAACACCATCATACTAGGTGACTTCAATTACCCTAATATAGACTGGGAACACTACTCAAGCCCAAACACCCTAGCCCAAAAGTTCCTGGAATTCATAAACTCAAATGCCATGGAACAACTAGTCACCATCCCCACAAGAGGAGATAACATACTTGATCTCATCATCACGAACATGGGAGCACAATGTTCAACACCGGAGGTGTACCCCTCACTGGTGAGATCAGACCACAAACTAATCTCGCTGGAGGTCCTCATCCCACCCCCACCTGAAATAAAAAAGACCACAGTAAAGAACTTCTCAAAAGCCGACTTCACACTTCTAAAGGCTAGTGTGGTCTCCTTTAAGGCCCCTGAGCCGGCGGAAAACAGTACTCAAGCCGCTGAATCACTTACAAATGCCTTCTACCAGCACCTGCAGGACTGCATGGATAAGGCAATCCCAAGCAAAACAAAGACTCTTTGTACCAAAGGCAAGCGTCCAGTCTGGTGGACCCCAGCCATAAACAAACTCTACAACAAAAGGAGGAAGCTACTACAAGATAGAGCAAAATCCTTAAAAGGTAAGACACCCTTGATCACTATAAGTAAAAAACTAAGAGCTTTCATAAAATCATCCAAACCAAATTTCGAGAGAAAAATAGCTAAAGACTCAAAAGTCAATCATAAGGCCTTCTTTAGCTATGTTAGAAACCTGGGAGGAAACTCCCAGATATGCTCAGAGCTAGTTCAAAATGATGTGAAGATTACTGATCCTACAGACATTGCCAACATACTGGCTGACAGGTTCAGTGCAAACTTCTCCCTCCCCCCCAAAAGGAGAGATATCTATACCAAACGATTGCAGCCCCCCAAACATCTCCAGCGCCCAAGTGAGAACTGCTCTCTCCAAAGCAAAAAACACAGCATCCATGGGACCTGATGGTGTCCCCGGCTGTGTGCTCCATGAACTCAATGAGGAATTAAACCCACAGCTAGGACAGCTGTTTAATCAAAGTCTTACTTCTGGATACGTACCCAGGAGTGGCGCACTGCAACTGTGGTACCACTTCACAAAGGCGGTGCCTCCACCGACCCTGGAAATTACCGGCCCATTAGCTTGACAAGCCTTATCTGCAAAGCCATGGAGAGGATCATAATGGACCTCATAAATAAAGACATAGGAATTTGCAGACTTTGGATCCAACCCAGTTTGGCTTTGTCAAAGGCAGATCATGCCTTTTAAACTTGGTTGACTTTTTGAAACAGTCACCAAAGCCATTGATGAGGAAAGGCAGTCCATACAGCCTACCTCGATCTGGCTAAGGCCTTCGATACAATACCCCACTCGGGTATCATTGAAAAACTCATCAGCTTAAATGTCAATCCATACATCACAAGATGGGTTGCAAACTGGCTGAGTGACAGAACCCACAGGGTCAGAGTTGCTGGCGCCATGTCAGACTCAAAGCCTGTCACAAGTGGTGTCCCACAGGGCTCAGTCCTGGGCCCACTCTTGTTTGGCATCTACTTTTCCGAAGTACAAGCAAACACAGGAGGGTTATGGCTGACAAAGTTTGCAGATGACTGCAAACTGGGCCATAGTAGAAAACACATCTGACACAGATATCCTTCAGAAGGGTCTCACAGAAACGGATAACTGGTGCCAGAGCCACGGCCTAAAGTTAAATGCCAAAAAATGCATAGTCATACCCTTTGGGAAAAACAAGGTTACCCCTAGCTACCAAATAGGTGGCAATCCACTGAGCACAGAAGAAGTTATCAGGGACCTGGGGACCCAGGTTGATAGTAGTCTGTCATTCGACACCCATGTAGCTAAAGTAGTTAGGAAGACCTTCTACATTGCCCACCTTATCATGAAGGGATTCTCATCTAGATCAAGGGAGGTCATGGTCCCCCTTTACTCATCACTCATCAGACCAATGATTGAGTACAATGCCCCATTCGGAATGTATCTGACCCGACACTTGCAGCAGCTGGAGAGGCCACAAAAGTTCCTCAGCAAAAGGATAAAGGGTCTCAAAAATCTGTCCTATGCTGCCCGACTGAAAGAACTCCAGCTCTATTCAGTCGCTTACCGCTTGCTCAGAGGTGACCTTTGCCTAACATACAAGGCCATGTCAAACCCAGATTTGATGAATATGCTTCACCTCAAAAAATCTAGATCCATCAGAGCCACAAGGGCGGGAGACTTAAACCTTGACACGGCTATTAATAGGACGTGCTGGAGGGATAGATTCATCACCCAAAGACTCCCTATGCTGTGGAACAAAATCCCGGTACATGTGAGGCAGAGCACCTCGCTGGCCTTGTTCAAGAGAAATCTTGACCAATGGATGGGAGATCGCAGATATACCCCAGGGATTACCTCAGTGTCACTGCTCGACAGAGGCACAGCAAAATAATGGGTATAGTTCCCCATACTAAAGGGGTGGCGTAAGCCACAAAACGATGGGCTAGGCTTGTAAATGCCCTCGGGCAGATAGCCTAGTATGAACCTATGAACCTATGAACCTATATATATATATATATATATATATATATATATATATATATTATATTTATATATATATGCATCTATATAAAACTCTACAAATACATATATATCTTATATGTGGCACATTCTGATAGATAAGGGTAATCAGTCGAGTGGGGATATAGCTCAGTGGTAGAGCATTTGACTGCAGATGTCTGATGAGGATAGAGAGAGACAGTTAGGTATACATACCTATCTGTATACACAGAGATATATTGACATCTCAGTTCTATAGGCAAATGAGGCTTCAAACATCGGCTGAAATTAGCTAAGTGAAGGAGCATGCCCAGTGTGACTGTCAGTACTAACAAGAGGACTCCAGTCCAGACCTATCTGTTCACTAGTCCGGGATTTTGCCTGCTACAGTCATTTGGCTGCTGCAACTGATTACACAGTCCAGCACTTCCCTGAAATAATGGCCAAGGTATTTCCCAGTTGTGTGCTGGCCATAATATCTGACTCATACTTAGGGTGTGTGTGGATTGTATTAGACTGAACAGTTTTTTCATCATATGTCTGGTATTTTTTACATAGCAATGGGATTTCCTGGTACATCAATGGCATATTATTATAGATTGACACGAGGAACTGCTGAAAGACATTCGAGTTACTGACTCCATACACAACAGGGAACCCATGCTACTGCATGACCTGTTCTACTCTGCACATTCTACATTTGTCTGGCCAGTAGTTCATCCTTCTCCTTATATGTGGGTCTTTGTCCCACTTCTGTTCTTGGCTTTGTCCACAGTTGCAACTCTATGTAGTTGTAGGTATGCTGTGACTGGGGTACAAAATGTAACACCACACACAGGGTTACAGTCTTCACACCTCTGACTGTACCTGTTTTTCAGGATGTCTAGCATTGCGCCACATATGTCTGGTCTGGTCCTCAGACAGTTTGTGTTGTTTTGGAATTATAATGCTACATGGTGCATATACCTCTCAACCTCTTAGAGCAAGAAACATGGACAAAGCCATATATAAAAGTGAGACTCATGCCCAAAAATAGGGACAATTTTTTTATATTGCTCTTACAAACTTAGACAGTTGGTAGAATAACAGGTTTTGTATTAGCATGAATTTTCTGAAGGGCATGAACTCTGCATCTCAAATGTCTGTCATTATTTTCTAACATCAACCTTTATTGATTTGCCACTAGTTTGGAAGAAAACTGCAATGTTAAGAAAAATGGACCAGAAATATGAGGCAAGACTGTGGACATTCTGCGAAACTCTGTACATTTGAGAGGTATGATGGTGCCCACTGACTTGTTGTAAGTACTGACACACTTACGTGACATCCTTTACATCCTGCTGTAACTCTGACTTGTTACAACCTGCTGTTCTACTAGCCATCGTCTAGGTTACTCAGAGATGTGTACTGTCCATATCTGTGGCCCCTGTCCTTCCATTGTCTCTGTCATTGTCCAGCTTTCTTGCAGTAAGAAATAGTGACATATGGACAGTCCTTAGAACTCCTACCACAGGTGTAGCTAACATGCAAAATAGGAGGCGCAGCCAGTCTCAAACCATGAGCACCATCAGCCATGGGAATGTACTTAGCCCACTAAGCGACAACAGCCAGCAGGCAGTGCAGTTTAATTCCTGACACTATCAAACACAGACATACACAGCACATTGACCCCTGCATTCTGTGGAAATAGAATATGTCACCAAGTTAATTGGCACAGCCCTGGGATTGTGTGGTCTGCTGCTATTACCTTGCAATATAATATTACTGCAGTCGTATGGGAACATGGGCATGTTAGGGGTAGTGGGCTCTAGCATTGACAGTTATGTATCTGTCCTATGACCCCACTGTTTGTAATTTCCCTCACATAGTGCAGTGGGTTTTGCTGCCTTGGGGCCTATTGTATATTATGGGGTGGCCAGTATTGGGCAGCGAGTTCCTGTTGTCCCACATAGCTATCAGTTGTCTGCAGGTATCCCAGTAGCCCACTTTATTCCCTTGCATACATGTGGCAGGTCCATACATATGCTACCATAGTCTAGTACCCCATACATTTGTTGTAAAGAGTGCCTTACCTTGTGCCTGCAGAAATTGAGATAACAGTGCTTCAGGGCTGACTCTGTCAGATGCATGCAGCACACAGCCAATTCATGGTAAGGTACAGGTTGTGTGGTGTGCCTGGCATCCTTTTTACTATGTATGTGAGTTGGATTGAGGTGTCAGCCCCTAGGTCCCTAGGATGTTAGTGCATGTGCTATAAGTTGCCTGTTTGCCAAGGCCAAGGCATACTGGGCATGCCTACATCTGCCTACAGGGAAAGGCTCAGGGGGTTCCTCTTCCGAGTCCCCCTGTGGCTGTGAGGACCTTGGCACTGGTGGGGGGGGGGGTTGTGTGTCCCTTCCCAGTGATGTTCCTGCAGCAGCTGTTTATGAAGGATCATATTGTATAGCATGGCACATACTGTGAACATGTGTGCATATCTGGCTGGATAGAACTGCAGGGCTCCACCAGATATATGGAGGCAGCAGAACCATGACTTGCACAGCCCAAACACATGCTCTATGATGTTCCTGGTTTGTGTGTGTGCCTCATTATGGCATTCTTTGGTAGATGTCTGCGCATTTCTGATGGGTGTCATCATCCACGGTTCCAGTACATAGCTAGCATCCCCTAGTAGCTGGGCCATACGGGATGTCCCCTCTGGCAAAAGTCTGATACAGCTGTGATGCATGCCAGATGTGGGGGTTGTGATAACTGCCAGGACTGCCAGCACACACATTCATGGTAATGCCTTGGGCATTGCACATGACCTGGCAGTTGATGGAGTGATGCCTCTTGCAGGTGATGTAGACTCTACCCTCCTCACCAGGTGGTGCTTTGATGTGCATATTAGTGCAGTCTATGGCACCCAATACCTCAGGGTAGTGTGCTACATGATGAAAGAGAGACATATTGCTGACCCTCTCCTAAGGGGTGCGGGGTAAATATATGTGCTCACTGGCATGTGTTTGCATGGCAGCCAGGAATTGGTGGGGTACCCTGAATCCAGATGCTTGTGAGACCCCCATCATGTCCTCAGTAGTGGTTTGAAAATTACATGTAGCTAGTATTCTAAGGGCTACACATACCTTTCTTTCCACTGGGATGGGTTTCCCTCTGTTGGCTCTGGGTCTGAGCTGAGGATGGCAAAGCTCAGTGAGTTCTTGTAATATGTTCCTGTCCACCCTGTAGCACTTTACTATCTCCATTTCCAGCTCATGTAGCCAGTAGAAGGTTACCCTGAGCCTGAACACTCTTCTCCTTCTTAGTCTAGGTCTATTGTCAGCATCAGCACCAGCACTGACCTCAGCCTCTAGAACATACAGATGTAGCAAAGCAGCAGCATCCCGTATCATTTTGTCAGTTAAAGTTCCCAAGTGTGTACTACTATGGTGCAGAGTATGTGGGAACAATCAGATTAAAGGGTGTAGGCATACTTTATACTGGTGTGCTGTAGATGCAGCCTGTGTGATTGGCTGACTATGATGCATTCCACCTGCCAGGTCTATCAGTGACAGTTTTGAATGGCCCAGTGTCAGTGGAACAGGGCTTATCAGCCATTTATACTTGATTGGCTTTCCCAGACTATTTTCTTTTAATTTTTTTTTTTCACTACTAAGCACTGGGGAGCAGTGTGCAAACCCGCAGGGCTAGTATAAACAGTCCTCAGCAGCCTGGACACACCTCCAAGCACGGGCATGCTCAGTTTAGCTTAAACTAGCTAAAACATGTGCTGTGGGGCTAAACACAGCTTAGCAGCACTGGACACACACCCCTGCTTAGCTGTGCTTAGCTGAGCACAAACGGGCACTGCTGAGCTCCAATCCACTTAAACACAGTGTGACACACCCCCTTTTGATATAAGCTGCCTGTTCTACTAACACCAACATGGTTCTGGCCCTACACGGATTTTATCTACGGACAGAGTGGCCCATTTTTTCTATTCAGTAACCCCAGCTCATTTGCATAGAGATCCTTGCATATTCCCTGGATACTTCACTACTCCAGGGCCTGCCTCCTTAGCAACCACTGAAACCTACCATTGTACACTCTGCATGCAGGGCACTATAATGCATTATTTTTGCAAATGTCTTATTTTCATTTTTTCAACATTTTAATAATTTTCGGGGGGCATAATGGCATGTTTGTGTGTTGCTGCATGCAGTGCATTAAAAAAAATATGTGCATTAAAAAAAATTATATTTTATAATGATTTGCATTGCTTTTTGGACTCACTGAGCATAGTTTTGTCCATTTCAATGCCTACATTGCAATATCCTACCTTCGTTTTGGGCTTTTGCAGCCCTTGTTTAATTTTTACATTTCTGTACTTTACTTTCCGTGTACATTTCTGACACCAACATGCCTTTTACACGGGTACTGTTCAGCTTACTGGATCACAAATCACCCTCATTTGCATGGATTTCAGCTGCTTATAAGGTGATTGGCATTCCAAGGACACTTCCGTGTCCGCACACTCGTGCACACCCCTCTGCTCTGTTTACTGGATTGCTCGGCTGCCGGTTTCCGTTTTGGGGCCATGCCACTATGCCTACTTGGAAAATCACTCCATGTAGGCTTTATTGAATTCCCCCCACAATTTTTGTATGTAGCATCTGTAAGCTTTTGCTGGATCATTCAAGAGTGTTAAATGTGAGATGCACGGTTATGTATTATACCTTTTAAGTTTGGGAAATTTAGACTTTTCTCTTAAAGGGGGGATGTGATGATAAGTACAATGAGGCTGTTAATGTGTGTTTGTAAAAAGCCCGTGACGTTTTAAGTGAAATGTATGGTGGTATGCAAGAAGAATATGCATATCTTATAATATATTCTATTTGTAAAGCTATAGTCAGTCAGGTTTGAAATGTTTAAAGTGTCATCATCATTTATATGGAGCTGCTTTGTTGTTATAAGTAAGGTTCCTGTTTGAAAATACTAATTGTGAGTCTAGCATTTCTAAATCAATCAATGCATATTACTTGGTAACCGTTGATTTATGCTCTGATATCACTTCATGCCAAGTACTTGCAAGTGTTTTCGGTGGTATATTAAAAACATGGATGATTGGATTTAAAAGTAGGGAAGTTATAAGTGCACCTGGTCTTGAAATAGGTTTTGTAATCAGTTATGTGAAACATATTCTTTACAAAGTCATGATAGTTTAACTGTACAAGAAATGTTTAGCACTTCCCCCTTTTCTAGTTAGATAGCATACCATATCTGATACAATGAATTTTAAATTGTATATAGCTACCTTTAGAAAATTTGTAAGTAGGACCATCTTTCAGCAATTCGTACACTTGCACGATATTTATGTCACCGACTGCTCAAATACAAGTTTTGGTATGTTCCACACACTTGCTACTTAAAGCATTTGAGGCCTTTTCTAAATCTCATCCCTTCTGTAAACTAAGAAGCTACATAACATGCAATTTAAATTAAATGCTTTGAGAGATAAGCTTGTATTATTGTATTTGGTTTCAGACAATGCAAATGTAAGAAATAATGTCAAATAAAATGTATTGATTGGATGACTTCCCAAGTAAGCTGCTGCTGCTGCGGTTTTAGAATTGAGGTGCATCATTTTTTTGCTGTTATGTGATCTGCTTGGGAGAACTGCTATATAAAGAAAGCACCTAACTTAAAACAATGTGACACACAATTTGCTGTTTTGCATTTCTGCAGCAAAAACTTTGTGTAACTCTCAGGTGGGAAGTCAAAATTAGCATTTAAATGGATTCATTTGCAAGTCCTACTATTAGCATGACACCTGTAATTTATCTCATTGGTTTGAAATAGTAATTGGAAATCCATTACAGAAATAACATTTTGTTCATTTTTAAAACATACTACACCTGGATGACACACAAGTTGAACTCTGCCCAGATAGCCTAGCTGTATAGTAATGCTTCTTGTTTTTATAATGACATTCTGATAATTACATCAATGCAGAATTTACAGTTTAAAAAAATCATATGTTCTTTACATGTGCTAAAAAAAGTAAAAATAAGTTGTTTCAGTTTGCTCTGTTTTCCTGTTCCTCCCACCACCTGCTAGCTATCAACAATGCCATTTCTACATTCAAGCAATGAGTTTCTACTCTGCCTTTATTTTGAACGAGAGGTGATAATTAATCTTCCCACATTCAAGTGTTGCAAACATATTTCAATTTTAAATGAGATGAGACCCCAACTATACCGCCTACACTAGCAATTTCAGATAACTTTTATACTGCAGTTGGTAATGGCCCAAGTTTCCCTACATGAAAAGGCAACAAGAACAACAGAAAACACTTGCTGGATAGATATATAGAGGCCAGAGGGAAAACAGCATAAGAAAAAATTAAAGACATTGCTATCACAGCTGCATGTGTTTATAGCAGACGCAGGCATGGGTGAAATGAGCTGTTTCTGAAAGTGCACATTTGAATTCCGTATGCTACTATATTATTTTTACTATGCCAAGGACACAGTATGCATCAAAAGGGAGGAGTATGCGATAAAGCATTATTTTATGAGTTTGTTCATGTGGGGTTTATGTGAGTTGAAATCTGTTGTTGACATACACTAGTAGTAAGCTTTCTACGTATGAATGGGGCTGTGTTGCCACAACAAAAGATATAAAATCACACATGTTCTAGTGTCTTGGTGTTTCAGTTCCAAATTTATGATTGTATATACTTACATATGTCAAGAGGATAGTGAATTATGGAAAATATTATGTTCACAAGCCATAAAAAGTGTTTTTAGGCAATAGAATATCATTTTACTGTTGTCTCTTTGAACATTGCTAATACATTAGAAAAAAAGGTTAACATGCATTTAACCACAGTAAACAATATTTCATTTCAAACTGAGTAACTACAATTAAGAATAGCTCTGAGTAGTTGTCTACCAAGAAGAGTATAGTAATATTTATATTCCACATCTAGTATATAAACAGTTATATCATATGTCTGTTGCATATTGTTTAAATTAGTATGTTGAAGAGAACGAAATTCAGTTCACCTTACTTCTGTACATGAAGTAAAGGTGGTATGACAAAAAATAGTTGAGATATTTGAGCAAACTGTTAAATGGTGTAGTTTACTTTAGTCAGAAGGTGTGCTCATGCTGTTTATAAATGTGTTTCATTACATTAACCCGCCCATCAGAAGTACAGTTTCTCCACGGTAGCAGTATAATATAAACTATTTCAAACAAGTAAAACAATAGTTATTAATGGTCTCCATGGAGGGGGGTGGGGTGCTGCTAATTGTGGCACATTATCCAAAACAGAGCCAAGGCCATTACAGTATTAACAAAAATTACTTATCCAGCTCCACTACTGTTTTCACTTAACCACTTGTTTCCTCCTTCCCTCCCTCTTCCACTCGGCTACATTCTGTCTCTCCCTCTGCTCCCCTTAGCTACCCCCAATCCAAAATCACTAAAACTCTACCATGTGATCACCAACCCCCCCACTCTACCTCTACCCCATATCAAACCACTAACGTCCTTACTTTCAGCTCACTCATCTCTCTGTGTACTCAAACTGTTGACATTCTCCTATTAAGAGGTACCAAAAAAAGAACAAAGAGGAGAAAAGTGCCTTCCGTCTGCTTATGGACCTCTGCAATGGTGTATACCTTCTAGTATTGTTGTTCAAAATAGAAATATAAACAAGCAAATGATGATAAACTGTTACATGATCTGTGTGATAAAGTGTAATATGACTAAATGGAATAAAGATTTCTACTTGATACCACTCTATTATGTATAACATACTTATTAACCAATGTATTAATGCAAGCCAAACCGTGTTTCTTTGCTTATTATTTTATTATATTACTGATATTTTACTATTCCACTATACAACTTGCATGGAGCTTTTTTTCCCCAGGGTTGCTGCTGAAAAGGGTTTTTTTAACTGCCCAGTCAGACTTTCCAGAAAATCAAAATGTAAATAAAAAAATTAAAACAATGAATAAATAAATGAATAAATAAATAAATAAATAAATAAATAAAATTATCAAAGAAGAAAAGCAGTCAGCCTGTCTCTATCACAGCCGGGCCATATACACGTACATGCATGAATACATTGTGTGTGTGTGTGTGTGTGTGTGTGTGTGTGTGTGCGTATACACACACACACACACACACACACATATAAATATAGATATCTATATATATCTGTATGTGTTTGTATGTGTATATACAATGATTCCCTTCAATTTATTGAAGAACTAGCTGGTTGATTGTTTTCTTTTATGCCTAAGACAAGAATTGCTGAATGTGTAATACAGCTGATAGAAGGATGCAGGCTGTGACTTTTTTGAGATTGTGGTAAAGCAGAAACAGGTAATATTTAATTTCCCTGCTATTATGCAATCTTATTGATATTTATAAATAGATAATGTGTGTGGGGGTGTATTACATCCTTACAAAAATTGCTAGCACTTTTTTTTTCGTTTTGATATGTGTGCCTTGATTCATTTATATGTTTCAGTATGTAGCTTTTCAGTGTGTGCACGTGTATAGTCTGCGGTGATTATATACAGTGCGTGTGCATGCAAGTGTGTTTTAATTGAACGTGCAGTATGTGCAATAAGTTGAATATGTGACTGTTTTTTTATTGCTTTTGTTCTGATCATTGTTTAGATTATTCAATATATAAATATGCATATACATATATGCATACATGTACACACACATAGATAGCTAGATACATAGATAGATAGATAGATAGATAGATAGATAGATAGATAGATAGATACATAGATAGATAGACAGATAGATAGATAGATAGATAGACAGACTCTGCTTTGCATTTTATGTGCACTTTATTTATAGGGCCTTAAACATTTAAAAATGAAAAGCAAAAATAGCTGGAGTATTAAGTCATGTAACTCAAAACAGCCTTGAAAAAATAATGTCTTAAAGTTCGAAGTTCTTTTTGTCAATAAATTCTGAAGCAAAATCTTTGATACTTAGTTTTACTTCCTGCAGGCCACAAGCTGCGTGTCTCTTCAATGTGTTACTCTATCATACAGAGAAGGCAATATTTCCAAACTCTATAGGCCCCTTGTCTAGCCATCTCTCCACAGTACCACTCCCCCATCTGCTAGAAAGGCTTGCAGCTATCTCTCTATTTCTACTTTTGAACCTTCCTTTTATAAGAAAGGGTTGTAGAATTTTCATTTCAGGACTGATACAGATCCACTTCCCATACTGTCTTCACACAACCCCACAGCGGTCATTATGTACTAAATGACCTCCCCCTTCAGCTCAGACTTGTGGAGTTAAGAATTATTGGCCAGCCAAATCCCACCTACACTGGCTTATAACTTTTTTGGCAGAGAGTTATTCTTCCTAATATGGCAATCTTTGGCAGTATTTCTCAACTCAAATGTAGCATAGAATCATGATCGCCTAATGCTACACAAATTTTTCCATGGCAAGAAATCTTCTGGTAACCATTTGATATGTCAGAACCTGCTAGAGGGAGACCCCAAACAGATCAGATGCATGCGCGCACACAAACACACACACACACACACACACACATATATGTATATATATATATATATATATATATATATATATATATATATATATATATATATATATATGTATATGTATATCTGGATCTAGGACTATTGAATGAAAGCTCAATAGTCTGAATCCACAATCACTGAACACATTTTAACGAAAGCACTTTCACCAAAAATGCGCTTTCGTTAAAATGCGTTACAAAAAAAAAAAAAAAAACAATAAATCTACTTTTATGCAGGAGGGCAAGTCCCCTGCACCCCCCCCACACCCCTACTTTTATATACTCACTCTCAAATTGAACTACAGTGAGGAAAAGGGAATATTCCTTTATCCGCACCATAGTATGATCTCTGCAACAATCATTCCCCCATGACTCCCTCTAGCTGCAGGCATACTTCCGCGAAAGTGCTTTTTCAGCAAAAAGCACTTTCGCTGAAGTTTGCCCGGCATTTCTTAGAATATTCCTTTTTCTCTTAAGTATGGTAATCTCTGAGTTGGTATAAATAAGTTTAGGGAGTGTGGGGGAGCAGGGGGACTTGCCCCCCTGCAAAAAGAAGTTTAACTGAGAAGAGCAATTTTCTAAATTCACTCTTCTGCTTTATTTTGGTCTTTTTTTTGCTTGTCAGCACTTGACATTTTAACAGGGAGTGAGTCTTCTACTGGAATCTTCAGTAAGATTGTTAACCCTAATACAATTTTCTTTCCTCTCCAGGTACCAGGGCGAACATTGGCTTGGTACATTCCTTTTTTTCTGAGCTTTACTTTCTTGTAGGTTTATAGGTAAGTGCTTGGTTAGCTGCCCTTGTGGATCATTTTAGGCCTAACCAATTTCCCTTTTTGTGCTCAAAATAACCTATTCAGTTTGGTTATAGATTGGCCTTACCAATCATATGGTCATCAATTATTTATATATTACCCCTAATGAGGATAACTGAGATCATACCAAAGACAATTTGATGGAAACCATGCATGGGATAAAGCATTTAGGCACTGTTTCTGTCCATTTGTAGTATGGGGGCAGTCCTGGAATAAATTTTCTGCTTGCCATCCATAGATCTAAGCAGTACTTGAATTTGGACAGGGATAAACTTTGTTTTATGTGGATGTGGAGTCTGTTCCATAAAAGCAGTATCCTCTGCGAGCAATGCCTGCCATTGCAGAAGACATTTATATCACAAGACAAGTATTTCTGATGCCATTTGAACTGCTGATATGCAGGACGTCCATCAGTAATTGGTTAAAGGATGCCTTGTACACTAGACAATGATCACCTTTTAGCAGTCTGTAGGATACTGAGTATAGTGAAAGGGCTTTGAGTCTCTCCACATAGGATATGTTGTATCCTTTTAGTAAGGTATCTCTGTGGATGTTCAAGTTGTTGCATGTGTCTGGAGAAATACATGGTAAAGAGAGAATTATATTTAATGACTGGCCTAATAAGGGCTGAGTAAGGGGGGACAATGACATCCCTAGATCTAGACAGAATCCCTTTGTTTATAAGCTGTGCAATATAGAATTACTTTCTTACAATAATGTACACATTTTGTTCAAAGGTTAAGTCACTGTCCACATAAATTCTGAAATCCCAAACAACTGGATCACCTCTTAGGAATGTAGTGTTAATATGGTAGTTCCCTGGGGTAGATGACTTCACAAAGGTACAATAATGCATTTTTGTCATTCAGTTTCAGTACATGATTTTGGCACCAGTTATTTATTTGAGACAAACCTTCCTTTAGGATGGCTAAGTCATTTTGGGATTCAATGACAGTACCTAGCTTGCATTCATCTGCAACCTTAGTCAGCCAGAGCCCTTTGGTACTGCTTTTACCTCAGAAAAGTTGATGCCAAACAGGAAAGATCCCAGCACAGATCTATGGAGGACTCTACTGGTGACTTAGGGGTAATTGTCCCTATTTAATTATCTGAATCCTACCTGTGAACTAATGGCAATCCTGCAGGTGAAATTGGGTTTTATTCCCAGTTTATTTAGCTTTTCTACTATGCGTAAGTGGGGAATTATGTCAAAAACTTAGGCCAGGTTGAGGTATGTGGAATGTACCATTTTGCCTTCATCCATTGTTTTGGTGAATGTTTTCAAAAAAAAAACTTTCAACCTGGTTGTGTAAGCATGATGTGCCCTTGACAAATCCAAATTGAGATGAGTTCAGTGTTTGGAGGTTCCCTATGTCCTGGTTGATTGTCATAGTATCATAGGAGATTACTAGGCTATTGACCCAGAGATCATTTCAAGCCTAGCCATTTCATCCCTATGTAACATCATAGAAATGTTAGTTAATACCCAAGATTACATTTAGTAATGACTTCCCATGTCCATGTGTCCAAGTTTCTTTTGAACAGTGTCATATACGTGCTCTGTTTCACATGATTAAGTAGCCTTTTCCAAAGATGTGGCAGTCATTGGCAGATAAATCTGTCCCTCCAGCATGTCCTATTTAAGTCACAGGCCATATTTAGGTCCCTGGAACGGGTGGACCTAGTCCCATTTGATTTATGGATATGCAGCAAGTTCTTTAGATTTGGGTCTGAGATTGCTCTGTAAGCCAGGCACAAGTCTCTACTAAGAAATCTATATGATACAGAGTAAAGTAACAGGGACTTTAGTCAGTCTGTGTACAGCATGTGCTGGAGTTCCTTCATCTTCTTTCTTAGAAACCTTTGAAGTCTCTCCAATTGCTGCAGGTGCTTTATACGGGACATGCCGAACAGTGCATTACACTCAATTATAAGCCAGATTATTGCTGTGTATAGAGGGGTTATAACCTCTTTTGATCTTCAGGCAATGCCTTTACCAATCAAGCGTGCTATGTAGAAAGCCTTTCTTACTATAGTAGGCACATGGTGGTCAGAGTTAAGGTCACGATCAACTTGTGAACCCAAGTCCCTTACCACTTTGTGAGTACCTAGGGTATTGTTATTGATTTGATAGTGTAAAGTGACATTGTTTATGCTGAAGGAAATGATGACGCATTTATTTGCATTCAGTTTGAGATCGTGACTGTGACACCAGTCATTGTCTGAGTAAAACACTCCTGGAGTATACCGACATCATTTGGGGATTCAGTAATTGCACACAGTTTGCAGTCGTCTGCAAACTTGGTCACTGTAAACCCTTAGTTTTGAACTGAACTTCTGAAAAGTATATACCAAACAGTAGGGGGCCCAACACTGACCCCTGTGGCACCCTGATGGTAAAAGGTCTGCTGGCTGATGTGGAGTCAACCACTTTGATGGTATGTGTCTGGTTTGTGAGCCAATTAGTAACCCATCTTACAACAAAGGGGCTTACATTCAGTTTGCTAAGTTTATTGGTAATGTCTGAGTGTGGGATTGTGTAGAAAGCCTTTGGCAATGCGTGGTATGCTGTGTGCACAGATTTGCCTTCATCAATGGCCCTGGTCACATTTTTGAAAAAATGCACCAAATTTAACAGGAAGGGTCTGCACTTGACAAAGCTGAATTGGATAGGATACTAGGTTTGGAGGTCACCTATGTCTTTATTTATGAGGTCCATAATGATACATTCCATGGCCTTACAGATGAAGATAGTCAGGCTTATGGGTCTGTAATTCCCTGGGTCTGTTGTTAGGCCACCTTTGTGGAGAATAATAATTGTTGCTGTTCTCCATTCCACAGTAACAAAGCCTGTGGTTAGACTATGATTGAAAAGGGAAAATAATGGTGGTGCTATTTCATGTTTTAGCCTGTTTAGAAGACAGCCTGGGATGCTGTCTGGTCGCATGCAGGCTGTGTTTGTTGCCTAAACAAAGGTTTGATGACTTGTTCCTCAGATATGTAGGGTGGGGAGGGAGTTTGGGGCAAGGTTTGTGATAGATTTGGAGGGGATAGGGGTGAAATTTTCACCAAACCTATCCACTAGCATGCTTGCTATCTCTGTGGGGTCAGTGTGTGTGATACTGCTGGTCTCTAGTTCTTGCACATGCTTGGGTCCTATCTTTTAGGCTACATAAGTAGCTGTAAAAAACCTTATAGTTATCCTTGGCTGTGTTAGATAAGTTTTTTTCTCGAAGAGGCCTTTAGAGATTTAACAAGTTGTCGTATTTGCCTGCTGAAGCTGAGGAGGGTGCTTTTCCATTTTGGGGTCTCACCTTTGTTTCCATGGACAGCAGCTTTTTGCATTTATTGTAAAGTTTGTTGATGCTGGATGTCCACCATGGCAGCTTGTTTTTACTTGGGGCTTTGCCTTTGATTCTTTCCGGTACAGCTGAATCTATGCACTTATGCAAGTGATTGTACAGGGCTTTAGTGTAAGCTTCAGTGTAGCTACCACTTACAGCTGGAGGGGGGAAGCTCAGAATGAATTTATACCTTCACCTAGGAGGGTATAATTTGCCTTGGTGAGGTTTTTTAGTTTGATTTCACCCTTGGTGAGTTCTGTTGTTAGTATCAGCTTGAAGGTGACAGATTTGAGGTCAGATTTAACTAATGAGGGTCCGACAGTTGAGGTAGTACATCAGTTTGACATGTTTATGAGGACCAGATCTAGTATGTTTGTTCCTCTTGTTGGGGTATTAACAATTTGTTCCAGGGCATTTGAGTTAACAGAGTCAAGGAACTTTTGCACTAGCGGGTTAGGGCTAGGATAGGCTTTCCAGTTGATGGTGGGATTATTGAAATCCCCCATAACCTGAGTGTTTGGTAATATCTGGATTGTCTTCAGTATGGTCAAGTAGGCTTCATGTTCATCATGACCCACGGAGGGAGGTCTATAACTGGCTATGACTTGAATGGGGGTCTTACCCACCGTATCCTGAACTTGGAGTAACTCCATGGAGTTGTCCATTCTAACTAAACAGGAGGGGAATTTATCTCTAATATGGATAGAAACACCACCTCCTTTGGCTCTCACATATTCATTTTTCAGTCTGAAGGTGTGGAAGGCATTGTAGCCTTGCAAGGCTGTTGTTCTCTCTGAGGCCTTGAACAAGGTTTCTGTGATGGCTCAGACATCTGAATCTTCAAGTGATAGAAGTGCTTCCAGCATGTGCAGTTTTTGGTTTAGGCTCCTAGCATTTAGCAATATGACCCTTATTTTGTTATGATTGGCAGATTTCATGTCTGTAAGTTTGTTTTCGAGACCTTACCTAAAAAGGCACTATGGGGAGGCAAGAGCCTTTGCCAGCAGCTGAAAGCCTAGAGGTGCCAGGTGCAAACTGTCTCTGACAAGGCAGTGAGATTTGCTGACCATGGCTTTCCAGACTGATAGGAACTGGATCCCATTTGAATGACACCAAAAACTAAGCTAATTATTGAAATCAGTCATTTTTGTTTATACTGTGGCATCATTCTAGGTGAAGGTACTATGCTGCTCAATGCTAGGACATACCTGCCTGGGACATGTACTCAGAGAGCTCAGTCATGTCTCTCTTCATATGGTCCAGTGAGGTACGTCTCAGGTTGCTCAGTCCAACATGAATTATGCCAGACTCATAATGGTACTTGCTGCTGAGAGACCCGAGCGCATGCTTGATCTGACGAATCCTGGCACCAAACAGGCAGCTGACTGTGACTTTCTCCTTATTCAGCCTGGTGGGTGGGATATCCTTTTGTCTCACTATTGAGTCTCCAGTGACTAGAAAATTTGTTTTTTAGTCTTACACCTTACGGGCTTGGTAGGTGAGACACTGGTGTTGCTGTGTGTTATGGGTGGTGTGGGAACTGTGTTAGCAGTCTTGTATTTTGCAGGGCTCTGGTTTCTTGGTAGGTTTTTTGAGAGGACATCTGCATATGTTGATTTTTGTGTAGGATGTGTACTATGTGACATGTGCAGTGGTGGGTGGGTTGACAACCTCTTCCATGTTACTGTTTTGAGTGCAAGAAAGCATGGATTCAAGATTCTTGTAGATACATCTGTCATACTCTGTACTAGAGTGAGTTATTAGTAAAGAATTGTCAGTGTACATGAGGCAATTGCTGCACTGCCTCAAGAGACCCAAGTCAACAAGGGTGGCAGAAGAAACAAGAGTGGTCCAACTGTCCATAATGGTAGGTTAAAGACTGTTGTCACTAGTTTCATGATAAGTCTTTCCATGGCTTTGCATACGGGTCTGGTCATACTTATGAGTCTGTAATCATCTGGGTCTGTGGAAGGTCCTCCTTTATGCAGAGTAATTGTTGTTCTCCATTCACATGGTACAAAACCTGTATGAAGGCTGAGACTGAGAAGTGCTTTTGAGTTATAGATACATTGTGCTTCATGCTATTTAAGATGCATGCAGGGATGTTGCCAGGACCTATTGATTGCACTTTTAGGACTTGGTCTTGTGTGATAGTTGGAGGTGAGACAGTTTCAGGTATAACTTGAGGGACAGATGGAGGGAGAGAGGAGTAAAGTTAAATTTATCAGCCAGTAGGTTCGCTATATCTTCAGCATCAGCATGGATAACATTATTCGCAATCAGTTCAGCACATTGCTACATTGTGTTTTTAAGATTACAAGCATAACAAAAGATGCCTTGTTATTGGCTTTGGCTTGGGTTGCTATTTTTAGCCTCAGACTTGGCTTTGGTGCATTTTATTAAGCTCTTGAGTTGTTTATTTCAGTGAAAATGGCTCTAAAGTTCTAGGAATTACTTTCCTTACTTTTGGTCATTTTTTTTTCTTTTAATATAAAGCTTATTGATATTTATTTGTTTGTTTGTTTGTTTATTTATTTGTTTGTGCGTCTATTTATTTATTTATTGACATTTGTTAAGTGGAGAAGGTGTACATTTCTCCTTATTCTTGTAGGTGATTTTTCCTCTCATGTTTTGTCATACATGGACTCAGTTTCTGCAGGTATAGTTCAAGCTTATTCACTCTGTTTAATGCAGTTTATATTTCTTCATGCATTTCAGAATACTAGTTATGTTACTTCATCATTTCCTTATAAACTGCACTTAAACCATTACTCAAGACATCAATAATCTCATCATTTGTAGAAAGAGGTGCTTATAATCATCATTACAATTTTTTATTTAGTGCAGCATGTTCTAATTCATTGCATTTCTGATTAAGCATACTATTTTCTCTTTTCCGTTCTGCAACATTGAGTTTAAGGACTATTATTCTATTTGTCTAGTTTTTCCCACATTGTGTCTACATATTCGGCTGTATCGTGCATGGTCATGGCCTCCATGCTGAACTCTCATCTGTGTAGAGACTTTCCTTTCCTTATATAAACTTAATGTAAAAATTAATCCATTTTGTCCTTTAATGTTCTGTCTTCCTGTAGCACATTCACATTTTTTACATTTTTGTCTATTTCTGGGATGCGTTGATTAAATGTATTTACTGAGATACTTCACTGTTGTGAATATGAGTCAGTCTTCTTGACTCTGTTTCCAGTCTCTTGAAGTTTTGTTTTTTGTGAGTCATTCTCAGCTTGTAAGTTCTGATATTTTACTTTTTAAGTCAAGCAGGGAACTGTTAACCTTTTGTTACTGCTGCCACTGTTTTATTCTTTTTCTTTCCACTTTATAAAAGCTCAGTACCAGTTTGGGTTTAAGACAGACTTTTCTTTTGTCATTATATTCCAAAAGCAGGTCACTTTTTTGTGATTTCCAACTTTTCTGAACAGGATAGTTCACTGTAGCCCTGAGACAATTATGCTCATCAGTGTATTTAAATTGCTGCACTCCAGCTGGTACAGATATATACCAAAAGCTAAGGCATATGTATACCTTATAAAACCTTTTGTATAGCCATCTCCAGACTCATTCCTTCTTTCAACCAGCTTTTTGTTCTACTTTGTTCCATATTTTTGGTCATTTTCAGAAAATAGCCTTGAAAATACTTTAATATTTTATTTTTACTCTCAGAAATTACATTTTCTCTATAGGTATATGCTTTTTCCTGATTGAAGACATCTGTCTCAGACTGTCTTAATATTTTTGCACTCTCAGTTACTTATCTAACAATAGCTTGCACGCTTACACAGCATCGCTTTGATGTTTCATTTACTTTCGCTTGTTCTTGGTTAGCACTTTTTGTACCAGTATATTTCTTGCAAGAAGGTGCAATATCTTTTCTATAACTTCTTGTTTCTTAATTATAGTCAAATTCTAAACCTCAGCATCATCTATTCAAGTGCACTTGGATCCAGAGCCAAGCACATTATTTCTAGCTTTGGTTTCCATCTGCATAACTGCAAACTATTCATCTGCTCCTCCCTGCCAGATGCACTTTGTTGCAAAGCACTCCCCATCTGCTGCTCCAAACTTAGTTGACCAAAATGTCTCTGTTTGTTTAACTTATGTTGCAGTACCTAAGCCATACCTCTCAACTGTCCCTGATGTTGACTCTAATTTTAGCTCTGTCCCTCTTAATTCCTTGTAGAACTAGTCACCTTTGGATATAAAGTGGTGAATAATACTTTTTAAATAATGACAATAATTACAGGTATAGACTTCTTTTAATTCAGAAAACATATATTAATTCACATTCTCTTATTCCCTCAGCATCTCAAGTTAATAGTACTATCATTTAAAGTGCCCCAATTGTCTCCTTATTATTTCTGGATTTGTCCTTGATTTTGATGAGGTCTGTCCCATATTTAGTTGAGAGCTGTGACCTCAGTTGAGTTTCACTTTATATTGTTTTACTGTTTATTACTGCTTTATTCAACTGCGGTGGTGGTGCTGCGGTAGCGTTGTCACCTCACAGTAAGACGCTGTCCAGTTCGATTCTCAGCTAGAGCGTCTTTTGCATGGAGACATGCATGAATCGGCGTACCTTCATTGAAGGTTGTGCGGCAGAGCTGGCAACTCGGTACGTAAAAATCAACTGCCAGTCATTAGCGGACCGGAGTTCCGCTATGGCAACCCCTAACTGGGAAAAGCCGAAAGACACAACAACTGCTTTTAATTCTCATCTTTCAACCCAAACAACTCAGAATCAGTTTACCAAGTTTGTTCACAGCATTCTTTCTTATTATATAGCTGTGCACCCCCTTTTCCACTTTGAAGTTTTACTTTCAAAAGCCATTAACCCCTTTCTTGTTATTGGGTTTAACCTTTTAAAATCAATGCATGTTTTCTTTTATTCAGGAATCAATATTTTTTTTATGTAAAATGATTATTTTATATAACAGCACCTTACATCAACTTAGCTTCATAAAATGCCAGTAGTGTTCTGGACTCTTTTTGCTGCAAATCCTTCAGTATAATACTAACAAAGAATTTCCAAAATACTTGAATTACCAAGAAGCTTGCTCACTTGTATTGCTGAAGCAAGCTTCCACTAAGGTGTAAGGCACAGTTTCCTGTAGGTATACAAGCATATCCCTTGGAGAAATCAAGTAGTTGTTTATCCTGCAGGGACATACTATTTTGAGCAGGATAGTTCCCTGTAGAACTGAGACAGGTATGCTTATCAGTGTATTTAAATTGCTGCACCCTAATTGATACAGATACATACCTAAAGCTATGGCATATGTGTACCTTAGTATGTGGTGTGTATCTGTGCTACGTGTAAGCTTCATGTTAAGTTTTAAGAAAAAAAGCCTTTTTTATAAAGTCAGTACAGGACTGGATTGCTAATTCTTAAATAAAAAATGTGCATATTTTGCCAATTTAAAGTAAATAAATACTAGATAATTTTTGGCATAATTGACAGTAATAGAGCCAGTTGCCATTTTCTTACCAAGAAGTGTTCAGTGTTACACGTTATTAACATGTGACAGTGTGTATCCAGTCACACCTTCACTCTGATGCCATATGTAAATATGGTCAATCTGGAGCTGCAGAAATGTAAAAATGCAGTTCTGCTATGAGGTTGCACTGTTTAGTAATAAAAGAACCACATCATTGTATTTAGTTTATTCTAATCATATACTGAAAGAACACAGCAGGGGAGCATATTAAGATATGCATGTTGAGAATTCCAGTATGGCAATGTGAACTGCACTGTTCAACCAGTACTGCAGTATACTTATTAATCATACTCAGAGGAACGAGACAGTCATAGCACATATGTATTGACTTCCCTGTTTAACAACTGTGTGGGTGCTTGTTACTCCATCTCTTCTTTTTTATTTCCACTGAAGTAAACAGCTCCATATAGATATATGTGATTCTCCAACTAATGTTGCCCATAGGTTCGATAGTTCCCTTGCATACCTCCTTATTTTATGCATTTAGATCCTGGTTGCCTAGTTCATTTATATTTCCTGATCTTGTCTGGCATCGGATTCTCTTGAACAGACTTGCACTAGTCTACTTCTTCTAGTCTACAGCGTAGTTATGTCTGAGCAGGCAGACTTTCAGCTTATAAAGTATTGATTATGGTGGGATCCCAAGGAGCCAAAAGTAAATTCTTTTACATAGTGTTGTGCTCTCATCTGCTCTCCAATCTGCTTCCAGTCTCCTGACTATTCATTTGAGTTTAAATAGAAAGGAAAAAAAAAATATTCTGGCCATGGACAAACTGTGAACAGCAGGTGCTTATTTAAAGAGTTTATTTGTGATTGGGGGTATTTTTCTCTTTTTTATGAATATACTTTTATATTTAACATGGCCAAATGGAAATAACTTTTCATACATTTTGGAATACTTATCTTGATTGCTCTTATAAATTTTTTGTTTATAAATTACTGAAATGTGTACTACTGTCTTTTTAATGTGTTAGGTAAGGCATATGTATTACAGTGGATGGTTAGTGAATTCGTTTTTGTATGTGTCTGTGTGTTATAGAATTATACTTTTGATAGTTGTGAGTATCAGCTTGTCTTTATTTTAGCACAGTAGGTGGTTTAGGCTACATCTTGCTTTGTTCAAGCAGGGTGCACTTGAATTAGTATGTGTGTATGTGTATGTATGTGTGTGTGTGTGTGTGTGTGTGTGTGTGTGTGTGTGTGTGTGTGTGTGTGTGCATGCATACACATGATTATGACTGAGGTCAGTAGATGAAAGCGGACACTGAATGAGCAAAAAAAAAAGTCAATGGTGTAAACAGCTTAGATTACACTGTTGTGTGGGTCTTTTATCATTGCATAACACCAACTGTCTTTCTAGCTATTTGAGTGCACTGCTATTAGCCAGTCAAATTAAAGTGAATGTGTGCATTGTGCTCCACATGTAGACTACAATATTAATGACCTAGAGTGCTTCTTTACAGTTGTTACTACATCAGAAATAAAAGTTGTATGTGTTGTGCCTGAATACAGAACCATTTTGTCATGGGAATTACACCCTACTCATATGAAAGAAAAATGTGGTTGTGGATGTGTATTCATAACTGGATTTAAGTACATTTTGTAGGTAAGGTTAAATGCTGATCTCTGCATTTAATTGCTGCATCTTGCATTGTGTTACATTTCACTACCTACAGAAAATATGAGATATGAAATTGCAAACAGTTGCAAATGAGAATCAGTGGATGTTAAATAAAAACAGTTGTGGAAAACAAACACATCTAGGGATATAACTGTTTGCTTAATATTAATATTACCAATATTTTAATATTAAGACTAATATCTTATGAATGTCGTGTCATTCATTAGGGAATAAGATGCCATCTGCAAGCTGATATGACATCACAAACATGGCACTGTGAAGCCATCATTATGGGACCTACAGGACTTAAATTATCGAGGTATGTTTACAGAATGTTATGAAAATGATGGCATTTTTTTCTGTATTGGTGTTAATAATGTAAAAAGGAGGTGACACTACCACGAAGAAGGAGTGCATGCATGAGAAGGGTTTCAAATAATAAAAGTGCAGTAGAAAGAGCCCAGTAGGATAAATATATCCAGAGATTCAGTTTTATGCATTAGCTACATGATATCAACACTAGTGATACTTGAATATTGGTAATATCGCTTAAGTTATGCAGTAGGGAGCAAGATGGTATGGGCAAGGTGACTTGACTTGGTAGACATGCACACTCACACTGTAAGATATCATCATCATCATCAGCATCATCCCCCTTTTTCACATTTTTTTCTACTTGAGGTCAGGGTATTGTGTTAACTGTCGCCAGCTCTCTTGATTCAGTGCCACTCTCCTGCCTTCTTTAACACTCATGCCTGACTGTCACAGATCTTCTTTCACACAATCCATCCACCTCTTTGCTGGACATCCTCACTTCCTCTTACCTTCTTCCTGTCTGTCCCAAATCTTCCTCACCAGGTGGTCTTCTGCTTTTCTGCACATGTGCCCAAACCACCGTAATCTGTTCTCTTTGATCTTTTCTGCAATTGGAGCTACCTTGGCTTCTGCTCTTATGTACTCATTTCTGTGTCTGTCCCACAGTGTGCATCCTATCATCCTTTTTAGGCACTTCATTTCCATCATCTCTAGCTTCAACTGTTCTGCCTTTACTTCCCAGGTTCCTGTACCATACAGTAGTACTGGTTGCACCACTGTCTTGTACACCTTACTTTTCAGCTAGCTTCTTTGGCATTCTTCTGTCATAGACTTCACCAGACACTCTATGCCAGTTGACTGCAGCCCCTCTTATTCTAGCTTTGACCTCTTCATTCAGACTTCCCTTCTCCTCAACCACCCCTCCCAGATACTTGAAGTTGTTTACCTGTTCCACTATCTTCCCTTCTATGTCTGTTCTCAGCTTCTTCTGATTTCCCCAATTTGCTGCCATTACCACTGTCTTATCTGTGCTTAGTTTCATTCCATGTGCTTTCAGTTTTGCATTCCATTCTCCTATGCTTTGCTGAAGTTCTAGCTCAGAGTCTGCTTGTAATGCTGCATCATCTGCATACAGCAACTTTGTTGATCTTCCCCTTCCGACATGTTTGCTAATGTAGTCCATTACCAGTAAGAACAGAAGTGCGCTCAGAGCTGAACCCTGGTGTACACCTACTCCCACTGGGAACCCCTCTGTGAGGCCAAAGATTGTTCGTACTTGAGTCATTGAGTTCTTGTACATAGCCTGCACTAATTCTACCAATGTTTCTGGGATTTCAAACCACCGCAGTACTGCTCAGATCAGCTTTCTTGGGACTCTGTCATATGGTTTCTCCAAATCTAGGAATGCCCAGTTGGACTCTCTTATCATCTCTAGCTTCTTCTGAAGTATCTGTTTCACTGCAAACATTGGGTCAATTGTGCTACATCCTGATCTGAATCCAAACTGCTCATCTCCCATCTTACATTCTGCTACTCTGCATATCCGTTTATCAATCACCCTGTCCAGAACTTTCATGCAATATGATAGGAGTTTGATGCCTCTGTACTACCCACAGTTGTGGATGTCCCCTTTGTTCTTGTACACTGGCACGAGTATGCTTATTCTCCAGTCAACTGGAATATGTCTTTCTCTCCACATTGCTATTAGTACCCTCAGGAGCCATTTCTCCCCTATCTCACCCAACATCTTTATCATATCTGCTGTGACCTCATCTGAGCCTGCTGCTTTCCCTGACTTCATCTTCCTTAGTGCTGTTCTTACTTCTTCTAGGGTGGGCTCCTCTTCTTCTCTCATCATAGGCTGTTTCTGGGGCAGTACAGGTTCTGTAGGGTTTTTTTCATCCAGAAGCTGCTGGAAATACTCCTTCCATCTGCATTTGATGTCCTGTGGATTGGTGAGCAGGTTGTCGCCGGCATCCCTTATGAAGGGTGTCTGACTGTCTTCTTTATCATTCTGTCTTTGTCTTGCAACCTGATACAGTTTCTTTATGCCACTTACTGAGTCACTTTCCAGAAGCTGGTAGAGTGTCTCTGATGCCTTATTCTTTGCTATTGCAACTTCTTTCTTAGCATCTTTGTTAGCCAACCAGTAGTCCTTCCTAGCCTGGGCAGTTTTTTCTATCTCCTACTTCTTCCTGCAGCCTTTCTTTTGATGACTTTCTGGACTTCTGCATTCCACCACCAGCTTTCCTTACGTACCTTATTTCCATACCTGGCTCAGTCACGCATCTTTTCTGTAGCCTTGACACATGCTGTTTTAGGCGCTGCGATTCTTGTTCAGCTCCACCTATTTCCTCTCTTCATTGGGTGCTAGAGCCCTGGGTAATTCCTTGAGCTGCTGTACTTTCTCTCCAGTCAACTTCCAGGTCTTCAGCCTGATCTCTGTTGACCTTAGAGTGTTTCGCTGGGGATGACTTTGCAATCATGGATTCTAACCAAGTGCCTTTTCCTTATTAGAAGGAGTCTACCTGAGTTGCATGTTGGCTACTCTTGCATGTGATCTTATGACTGTCTTTCTTTCTGAACCATGTGCTGGCTACTATCAAGCCATATGCCAGACAGAAGTCCAGAATAGCTTCTCCTTTATTTCTGTTGCCCCACCCATGTGGACCAAGGCAGTCCTCATATCCTGTTCTGTCTGTCCCGATATGTGCATTCAAGTCACCCATTATCAACACCAGTTCATGTTGGCCTGCTTTATCTAGTAGGTCCTGCAACTGCTGTCTGCATGCACTCTTTTCCTTACTATCACAACCCTGCTGTGGGGCATTGGCTGAGATTATGAATACTGCCCTATCATTGCACTGGAGTCTGATTTCCATGAGTCTGTCATTAATTCTGATGATATCCCTTACTGCCTTCTGAAGCCTCTCTCTCACTGCAATTCCTACAGCATTTCTAGCCTAACCCCTTCCTGAGTAGTAGAGTTTGGATCCCAAGCTAAGTGACTTTGCTGCACTGCACTTCCATCTCATCTCTTGGATACATAGGATGTCCAGCCTCTTTCGTAACATCATGTCATCCACTTCCAAGCTACGTCCTGTCAGTGAACCTACATTAAGCATAGCAATTCTCAGTTCATGATTGGCAGGTTCATAGGTTCATAGGTATGTACTAGGCTATTGGACCTAGGGCCTATATAAGCCTAGTCAAAGGGTACCCTGGCTTTCGCCACCCAAGAAAATTATTTTCCTGTGCCACTGTCAAGCAGAGCAACAGAAGTGATCCCCTGGGTGAATTTCCTATCTCCCATCCAACCATCAAGATTTTTCTTGAAGAGTGCTAATGAGGAGCTTTGTTTGATATAGATAGGTAGTTTGTTCCAGAGTATGGGAAGTCTTTGGGGCAAGAATCTATCCCTCCAGCATGTTCTGTTTATTGTGTTGACAAGGTTTAGGTCCCTAGAGCATGTAGCATGGAGAGATTGGGATTTCTTTAAGTGGAGCATGTCCAAAAGCCCTGGGTTTGACATAGCTTTGTGCGTTAGGCAGAGATCACCTCTGAGTAGGCGATATGCGACGGAGTAAAGCTGCAGTTTTTTGAGACAGACTGTGTAGGGCATCTGTTTGAGGCCGGTAATTCTTTTTGTGAGGTATTTCTGCTGCCTTTCCAGTTGCTGTCAATGTCTTGTGAGGTACATACCAAAAGGGTTGTTGCACTCTATAATGGGTCTAATGAGTGATGAGTAGAGGGGAACAATGACCTTTTTTCCTGGATGAGAAACCTTTTGTGATGAGATGTGCCATGTAGAAGGATTTCCTGACTACTCTGGCGATGTGATTATCAAAGGAAAGACTACTGTCCACCTGTGTCTCAAGGTTTCTTATTACACTTTCGGTGTTAAGTAGACTACTGCCTATGTGGTAGTTTATGGGTACAGAGTTTTTACCAAAAGGGATGACAATGCACTTTTTGGCATTGAGCTTCAGGCCATGGCTTTGACACCAGGCATCTGTCTCAGCGAGGCTCTTTTGTAGGATGTCTACATCTTTTGAAGTTTTGATTATGGCTCCTAGTTTGCAGTCATCTGTGAACTTCATTAGCCAAAGACCTTCTGTGTTAGCCTGTACTTCAGAGAAGTAGATACCAAACAGGAGAGGACCCAGGACTGAACCCTTTGGTAATCCACTTGTCACTGGTCTGAAGTTGGATTTGGAGTCTGCTACTTTCACAGTGTGGGCTCTGTTAGTGAGCCAGTTGGTAGCCCATCTTGTGACATAGGGATTTATACCTAGTTTAGTGAGATTATCTATAATTCCAAAGTGGGGGATGGTGTTGAAAGCCTTGGTGAGATCTAGATAGGCTGTGTGAACCACCTTACCCTCATCTACAGCTTTGGTGACTGCTTCAAAGAAGTCTATCAGGTTTAGGAGACATGATCTGCCTTTTACAAACCTGAACTGGGTGGGGTCCTGAGTTTGGAGATTTCCAATGTCATTGTCTATAAGTTCCATGATGATACATTCCATAGCCTTGCAAACCAGGCTCATCAGGCTAAAGGGGCGGTAGTGTCCATGGTCCATGGTGGCTCCCCCTTTGTGGAGTGAGAAAACTGTCGCTGTGCACCATTCAGTGGGCACATAGCCTGAGGTGAGGCTATGATTAAACATGGTACTTAGGTGGGGTGCCAGTTCGTTCTGTAGTTCATCTAGAACACAGCCTGGGATGTTGTTAGGTCCCATGGATGCTGTGTTCTTGGCTTTGGAGAGTGTGTTTTTTAGCTATGCAGCCGTGATTACAGGAACTTTGCATTCTTCCAGTATAGAGATGGGCCCTTTAGGGGATGACAGGGGGATAAAGTTAGCACTGAACCTATCTTCCAGGATATTGGCAATATCAGTTGGTTCTGTATATTTAGCGCCATTGAGCTGTAACTCAGAGCAGATCTGAGTAGTGCCATTGAGATTCTTGACATAGCTATAGAATGCTTTGTGGTTGTCTTTAGAGTCATTGGCGATTTTGTTTTCGTAACTAGCTTTGGAGGATTTTATGAGGGATCTCAGCTTCTTACTGAGACTGACCAGGGAGTTCCTCCAATCATGGGATTTCACTCTTTTTTGCAACAGTTTCTTTCTTCTGTTGTGGAATTTGTTTATGGCAGGAGACCACCAGATTGGCTTCCTTTTTTGGAGGATAGTATCTTGGTTCTGTTAGGGATTGCACAATCCATGCACTCATGTAAGTGCTTATAAAGTACATTTGTGTAGGATTCAGCAGTCATACCTCTATTGTCCATCAGCATGGGTGTTGTGAGGTTTGCCACTTCTGTCTTAAGAAGTGTGAAGTTGGCTTTGGAGAAATTTTTTACGGTGGTTTCCCTAATGGCAGGTGGGGGAGGGATGTGGATGTCTAGGGTGATTAGCTTGTGGTCGAATCTGACCAATGAGGAGTTGACCTTTGGTGTGGAACACCGGTCACCCATGTTGGTAATAACCAGGTCTAGGATATTGCTGCCCCTGGTAGGGGTGTGGATAAGTTGATCCAAGGCATTGGAATTTATGAATTCCAGAAAACGTTGAGCACAAGAGTTGGTGCATGAGTAGCTTTCCCAGTTAATGGTCAGGTAGTTGAAATCGCCCATTATTAGGGTGTTAGGTTGTACCCTAATATTTTCCAGTGTATCAAGAAATGAGGAGTGGGAATCCTGGGGCATAGTGGGGGATCTGTATCAAGCTACAATTTGGATTGTGGTCTTGCCCAGAGTTAGTTGCACTTGGATAATCTTGGATGCATTATGCTGAGCAACTCGCCTGAAGGTGTGGGTATCCTTAATGAATATGGACACGCCTCCACCTTTAGTGTTTCAGTCCAGGTTAGGTGGCCAAAAGGTGTGGTATAAATTATAGCCTGGTAATGCAGGGGTGTTCTCTGGAGCCTTGAACCAGGTCTCTGTCACTGCACAGATGTCAATGTTCTCCATTTTAAGGAGTGCCTCGAGTGAGTGCATTTTGAGGTTTAGACTTCTAGCATTAAGTAGCAATACCCTCAGATTCTGCTTGCTTGTACCTGTTATGGTGGTGAATTTGTCATTTGAACCTTGCCTAAAAAAGGTTGGTTGGTTTTACGTTCAGCTTCACTCAACAGAGCTATCCTGGGTAACCCAGGCTGGGCAATTAGACATCGGCCGGCCAGTAGCTTATTGACCCAGGGCTGCTGGGCTTTTTATGGCAGGCACACACTGACCAATGGGGCACATATAACCCTCCCACTGTTAGCAAGGGTTCCTGGCATAGGTTAGAGTAGACCAGGTCCTCAACTCACTTATCACTGGTAACTACCCTTGCCCATTTTGGAAACATTAGTCATCATGAACAAATCACCTAGAGTCATAGGTGTGAGATATATAGGGCATGAGGAATTGAAGAGTGTTTATGAATGTAATGAAAATGTGAAATATTTACTATATTTCTATTAATAATGCAAAAATGGAGTGTGATAGTGCCATGCTGGAAATGTCTGTGCAAGCAGTTGGTATTAGTAATCAAATGATTGTAAACATGCTTTGGTAAGAAAAACACAGCAACAATATAACATTTTTAAGGTAAATTGTATTATTATATTGCTTATATTAACAAAAATATCTGATAAAAAGTTGACTGTGGGATAGGAAACAATGTGTAATTTGCTTGCTAACAGGTTATGGCAGATACTCTTGGTGAAAACATCACCATTTAATGCGCAGGGCTTGGGTTAATGAAAAGAGTTTCCAAGAGATTATAAAATATATGAAATATTTTGCATACTTTAACAAAATGTAAATTGAGTATGATATTGACACTGTTATGGCAGTCTGCAAAGAGTGGGTGTTAGAAGGAAAAAAACTAGATAAACTTTGTTAAGTTCAAATAGACAAAAAGTTATTTGTTTGAGTTACAGTATATTAATAATATCAATATTCTAATATTAAACATACTATTCCTTAAATGGCAGGTCTTGAAAGATGGCCAAGGTATCATTTAAAAGCTGACATAATTTGCTGAGAATGCAGAATGAAACAGCCAGTGCAGGATGTACTGGACTGCAGTTATTAATAAAAGTTTGCAAAAATTACTGAAAAGCATGACATTTTCCATATCTGCTGTAATTATGAATAAATGGAACTATCATGTTGCTATGTTCAGGTGACGTATGCAAGCTGTGTTAGTTAAAAATTGACATTAAAACGTGGTGGATAATATGAAAGCCTTCAGACATATAAATGTTTGTTTGGTAATGCAGTTATGCATATTAGCTATACTTCCATATCAACATTAATACCATTAAGGCTGTGTGGCCTACAGGCAAACAAATGCTGCCATCTTACATACAGCATCAAGGCACATTATTTTGCCATCTACCATGTGGTGTTGTGGATAAATTATTTTGGCTTGACCTGTTGCAGAAATATGATATGCATAATTTGCACGGACTGTGCAATAGCACAAAGTATTGCTGTGCTACTGAGCCATCTTATACATGACTGGATAGCCTTGAGCAAACAAATAGTTCATTCACTGACATAATAAGTTTATTTTACATGGTTATAGAACTATAATCCTTTGATCATAATGCTAATACTGTTTGGCAATTTGCAGAATAAATTCAGTGTCATGAGACAGACTCTTGATGCTACTTTTCTATTTTATTCTAACATGGATCATTTATAAGATATTACAAATCATATGAGATGGGCTATTAATAAAACATATAGATAAGCATTAATGTAGCTGCTCTTGGAGGCCATTTTTAGCATAGTCAATTCCACTTAAAGGTAAGAATTAAACTCTGTACCTTGTGTCTGAGAGGTAAACACTTTAACAATTATACTAACTGCCCACTAACTAAAAGTGGTAAGATTCAAATCCTGAATCCTTGCCACAGGAAGCGACTCATTAACAAGTCAAAACTTTACCTCTCTCTGCTAACTACCAAACAGGATATGGGAGAAAACCTCTCAGGAAGCAAGTGATTTACTGGCTTAAAGACTCCAGGAAGCAAGGGGATTAATTAGTTTCCTGATAATCAGAACTGAATGAATTAATATTTCAAAACTACTACGAATAATCCAGGTATGAAAATCATTCCAAGAAGGAGATGGTGAACCCAAAGTGAAAATGGGTGTGGGGGTGGGGGTGGGGTTGTGGAAAATAGTAATAAGAGAAGAAGCAGCCAACCACTTATGAGGCATGGTGTAATATACATGTGGATTACATGTGAATGTTATATACTGTATGGAATTAATAAAGTTTAAAATTAAAAAATGCTAAACATTACAGAATAATGAAATATTAAAATTATTATGATTCAAATAAGTAGCACATTCTTTCAACTGCCCTTCAAAACTGTAATAAATTAACAAACTCTCATCCATATATCTATTCCAGTCAGAAATCACTGAAGAAAGCTATTGCTCTTCAAATTTCTGCATAAAAATATTCACATAAATACAAGTGAAAGAGGCCCCCATTGAAATGCCTCAGAGTTGGTGATAAATGCCATCTTTGTATTAGAAAAATGATTCTAAAACAAATTTTCACAACTGATGCAGGAAACCATTAAATTCTGAAAAATACAACTCAGACTAGTGAAAACAACCAAATCCTGAGCAATATTGATTTGAACAGAGGCATTTACAGTAAATCATAGCACAGTGGCACAGCAGATAGCATTGTTGCCTCACTGCACAAAGTTCCCTGGTTTGATTCTTGGTAGAGGTGCATTCTGTGTGGAGTCTACATGTCCTGTCCGTGTTCATGTGGGTTTCCTTCCAAAGACATAGAATCACTGAATTCAACACTTTAAATTGGCAATAGGTGTGAAAGCACATGCAAGTGTAGTGTGGAAAACTACTGTGGCAGGGCTAGCCATCCATCTGTCTAAATCTTGGCCCTAGATGATTGTCACTGGTAAAGTGACATCCTCCCCGCATGTGCAAGGGGTTATATATGAATTTGTTATACACTGATATCTTAAATTAACTGACCATAATCTTCATTCCTCCCCTCATGTGCAGAAAGGATTACAGATGGATTTGTAATAAAATGATATTTTACATTGATTGATTGTAATCTTCAGTGATTTATTAGAAAAATCAAACATTTTATGAGGGACAGGACAAAAGTATAAAGCAAAATCAGTTATATTCACTATATTCTACAACATTCTAGATTATTAAGTGGTATACCAAAACAGCATAAGGTTTGCCATTGTTAGCAGAAACGCATACCACAAGCAAATTATTGTTAGAAGAAAATAGAACACAACCTTTCACTTAAACAGATAAAACATAACAGCCTGAACATAGCGAACACTTTGCTCCAATCAATAAAAAAAATATTTAAAATCCTGCAAATTCGCTTTCAACGAAAGCAGCCTTGATATAATGAATGTGACTTAATGTATGTGTTTTCTTTCAGGGTGGGCAAGCACCGCAGCACACAAATATCCCTGTGTGAGTGATGCCCCCTGCTAATTAAATAAACCAAACACTGAGGTCACACTACAGTGTGGAAATGGCATATACTCCTCACTGTTATAATTTTGATTGTGTCAATATTATCGACCTTGGGCAGTTTAGACTAATGTCACCAGACACACACACAAACACACACACACACACTCATATTTGTCTATTACTTTTCATCTTAGAAACTTTTCATATAATTAGAAAATATCTTAACATTTCATCTAATGTGTATTTAATCTAAAACACACTTAGTTGAATAACATTACATTTAAAGAAACTTCATGTACAACAAATACTACTCCCAAAACATATTTTTTCCAAGTGGACAAGACTTCTTAATTAAATATATTAACTCCACAGTTGCAAAACAATAGATAAAAGTGAAAACTCACACAGTGAATCACTGCTGGTACACAAACTTGATGGCTTTACAACATAAGAGTGGTTACTAACAAGGGCAAATATTGATCAGCATTATTTTTCTTGGAATTCCTTACACATTTTTCTATCAAATCTGATTCAGTCATTTGTGTTTTTGATGACATGTTTTAGATAAATTATGATGCTTTTTTTAATGAAGTGTGCTATAGATTAAATAGATTGCAATTATATGGAAAAACTGAATATACCTAATGTTGACATGTAAAACATTGACATTTTTATGTTGAAAATGCTGATGTTGACAAGCAACTATGTATGCACCAAGAAACAAACTCGAAGCATACAACAGTAAAAGATCAAAAAAATAAATACAATAAAATAAAATGCACCCCACCCCCACCCAAGCTAATTATGGATATTAACTCTGAGATTGCCCAAACATGGAATAAGGGCATATTCCCCAATCCTGTGAATTGTGCAGTGTTGGACACCAGCTGACTAGCTGCTTCGTTGATCAGAAATGGTCAACTAAACAGCTGTGGACCAAATCCACACAGGTTGTTTGGGAAGGAACTTATCCATCTGTCTCTCTACCTAAAACATATGAGTGAGCATGCATATATAGATATACACAAACACACATACAGACACACACACACACACACACACACACACACACACACACACACACACACACACACACACACACACACACACACATGGATATATGACTGTATGACAGACGATAAAAGCATGAAAACTTCAAATGCAAGTCTATTGTCTTCTCTGTTATTGAGAGTAACAGGGTTGCCTGACTTTCTCTAGCATGAGTGATTGGTTGAAAGAGCAGGGGCTAGCAGGACTGGGTGGTAATTCAAGCTTCTAGATTCTTCCATCTTTTCTTGTATTTAACCTCTGTGTTTGCAGGGGGCTGTGCTTGTTTTTGCCAGGCTGTGGAGTGGTGATTCATCACTGGAACAAAGCAGAAATTCCCTAAGACTCCAAGAGCAGAATAAGTTATTTCTTACATTTTATTTAATTGAATTGCACTTCTTAATGCTTATAATTGTGCTACACAGCTAATCTACAACATTTTGCACTGTTATAATGCTTTTTTTACTGTTTCACTCCATTTGTGTACTGTTTTATACTGTTTTAACTGCATTTTCATTGCTAGATAGTGTTTCATTACTATAATTGCATTTTTACTGAGTTACTTAACTGTAAACTACTTTTTCATACTGAGAGTTGTATTTTCTGTTTCTGGGTGCTTTATCTATCCTTTTCTGTGCATTTTTTGTGAGGTGTCTGTGTTCTATTCAGGTAGCATAGTCTGGATAGAGACCTGCTGTTATCCAGGTCTTGTTGTTTTGTTTGTTGAGTTTCCTGTGTTTCTGGCAGCTAGTTTCATTGTGTGTAAGGTATTAACTGCAATTATCTCCATATGTTAAACATCTGTTTGTTTGTTCTGATTTCCTGCCAAGGAGTGTATCATATAACTGATTTGTTTGCAGTTATAAGCATTCTCTAGTGTCTCCATTATCTGTTTAAAACTTTCATTTAGTGGCTCACTGCTGTTTTTCCTGCTGTGATAAACATTTCTGTAGTGTTTTCTACCAAAGATACTGTAGCTAGTAGCTGTAATAGTTTCCCACCCCCTCCCTATTGGTGTTGCGTACTTATACTTGGTGGCTTTGCAGTTGCCTGCCCCTACTGTAAATTTGATTTGGGACACTCCTCCCAGTCTAGTGTCATTAGCTCATTCTTCCTCAAATAGAGAGAACATTTGAGAAGGCCAACCCACTTAGGTTCTTATCCTTGAATTATCTTCTGTTCCTCCTTCCTCACTTTCCACTTTACTAACAAAAAAAAAAAAAAACTTTGCTAGAATCTCCTTTTGTTCTGAGTGTGCTTCTCGACTGATAAGTATATTTTTGACACTTTTTAACTGTTTAGAGTTGAATAAAACAATAATTGAATTCAGTTCAGAATACAGTTTGAATAAATTGCATCTATTTCAACTGTATTTGCTTTAATATTGCTACTCCTTTCCCACCTTTCCTGTAACTAGTCTAGTCCAGATATAGATTTGCTGTATCCAGGACTGTTTGTAAACTTCTGAGCCCCTCAAGCCTTTCTGTGTTGGAGAGAAGCCTTCTAGCTTATCAGTGGGAGTGGTAAGCACTAGGTTGCCCATCTACCATAAGAGGAGTGGTTTCTGGCCCAGAAATTGTAGTTTATTGGCCGTTTGGGCAGTTTTTCCATCTCTTTCAACTTTCTGGTTTAAAAGCCTGCATTTGCACTTGTTTCCCACCTTTCCTGTTACTAGTTTAGTCCAGATACAGATTTGCTGTGTCCAGGACTGTTTGTAAACTTCTAAGCCCCCCAAGCTTTTCTGTGTTGGAGGGATGCTTTCTACCTTATCAGTGGGAGTGCTAAGCACTAGGTAGCCTATCTACTACAAGAAGAGTGGTTTCTGGCCCAGAAATTGTAGTTTATTGGCTGATTTGGCAATTTTTTCCATCTCTTTCAACTTTCTGGTTTAAAAGCCCAAATTTGCTCTTCTTTCCTACCTTTCTTGTAACTAGTCTAGTCCAGATACAGATTTGCTGTATCCAGGACTGTTTGTAAGCTTCTGAGCCCCACAAGCCTGTCTGTTTTGGAGGGAAGCCTTCTAGCTTGTCAGTGGGAGTGGTAAGCACTACAAGAGGAGTGGTTTCTGGCCCACAGATTGTAATTTATTGGCCGTTTGTGCAGTTTTTCCATCTTTTTCAACTTTCTGGTTTAAAAGCTCGCGTTTGAGCTTTTCCTGCTTTCCCTGTAACTAGTCTAGTCCAGCTACAGATTTGTTGTATCCAGGACTGTATGTAAGCTTCTGAGCCCCCCAAACATTTCTGTGTTGGAGGGAAGCCTTCTGGCTTATCAGTGGGAGTGGTAAGTACTAGGTAGCCTATCTACCCCAAGAGAAATGGTTTCTGGCCCAGAAATTGTAGTTTATTGGTTATTTGGGCAGTTTTTCCATCTCTTTCAACTTTCTAGTTTAAATACCTGCATTTGCACTTGTTTCCCACCTTTCCTGTAACTAGTCTAGTCCAGATACAGATTTGCTATATCCAGGATTGTTTGTAAGCTTCTGAGCCCCTCAAGCCTTTCTGTGTTGGAGGGACACCTTCTAGCTTATCAGTGGGAGTGGTAAGCACTAAGTAGCCTATCTACCACAAGAGAAGTGGTTTCTGGCACAGAAATTGTACTTTATTGGCCGTTTAGGCAGTTTTTTCCATCTCGTTCAACTTACTAGTTTAAAAGCCTGCAGTTGTGCTTGTTTTCCACCTTTCCTGTAACTAGTCTAGTCCAGGTACGGATTTATTGTATCCGCAACAGTTTGTAAGCTTCTAAGTGGTGCCAAAGTCTGCTCTTCAATGTTTCCCTTAGATCTGCTAGGTCTCTCCTCTCCTGCACTTTTACTAGCTTATTAGTCTAGCACTTTACCAGATTTCTTGTAGCAATTATTGTAGCACACAAAAGTGCTACCAGCACTAAATGTTCTACAAGGGAACAGCTCCAGTACTTATTATTAATTCCCACCCCTCAAGGCATGTCTAAAGGTCAGTTCCCTGTGCTTGCTCCTATTAACCTGGTGAACTTGGGCATCCTGAGGCAATGTAGCAACTGCCTCATGTACACTGCCAACCCTCTCCTCTTACCTCCCAACACTCAGACTTGTGAGAGATGCACTTATATATCCAAAATGGAAGCCACACTCTCCAGCCAAGACTGGAATAGCTGGTCAAGAGGAGAAGGTCAACACTTGCACCACACCACATGGAACACATAGCCCCCCAGAACACACACCAGCACTGCCTTCACATAAAAACGCAAACCACACATCCACCTTCATGGAGGCTCTCAATAAAAATCTACCCAAACAGCAGAGACCTCCAAGGCAGAAACACACTCAACCACCACAACACAACACTAATCATGAGACACATAACTCTCCTAAACAGTGTGCCACTCAAACAAAGCCCCTAAGCCAAAACAGCATGCCCAACACACTAGACATAGGTGACTCGATAGTGAGGCACACTGATGTCCCACTCATGAGGTTGAATAAGGAGAAAGTCAGCTGCCTGTCAGGTGCCACGATATGCTACATAATGAACACACTTAATTCCCTCAACAACAGATAAAAATATGACTCTGTCATTGTACATGTGGGTGTGAATGACCTGAGAGGTATCTCCCTGGACTACATGAAAAGAGGCATGGAGGAGCTCTCAGATTATGTAGCACAGACATGTATGCCCTAGTCCTGAGCAGCATCCTACCATCACCCAGAATGATACCACAGTACAAGCAGAAATTATTAATTTCAAAAATTGGCTAACTTTCTGGTGTCATTCTAAGGGGATCCAGTATCGTTCTGCCTGGGATGACATGATTGGCAGACCTCGATGCTTTGCCAGAGATGGGCTGCATCTGTCACCCCTGGGCTTCCAGATACTGGCCAAGGTTCTTGACACCCCTATAGTCCCTTTTTTAGGTGGTGTTCCAAAGACCAAATTACCACCATAACAGTTACAAACAAATGCATTCTGAAGGTCATGCTGCTCAGTGCTAGAAGTCTAAATCTCAAAATCCACTAGTTCGAAGCAATCCTTTAAATGGAAAACATTGACATTTGTGCTGTAACAGAGGCCTGGTTCAAAGCAGCAGAAAGCACCTCTGCACTACCAGGCTATAACTCATTCCACACTTTTCAACCCCAGAACGTAGACTGAAGCTCCAAAGGCAGTAGTGTTCCCATATTCATAAAGGATGGACACACCTCCAAACTGGTAGGCCAACACAACACATCAGAGATACTTCAGGTGCAGCTAACATTGGGTAAGACATCGATTCAGGCCATAGCCTGCTATAGGTCCCCAACCATGTCCCAAGGCTCACCCTCCACATTCCTAAGCATCCTGGAGAATATTAGGATCCAACCTAACACTTTCATACTGGGAAACTTCAGCTACCCCTCCATTAACTGGGAAAACTACTCGTGTACCAATACACTTGCCCAAAGTCTCCTGGAATTAATTAATTCCAATGCCCTGGACCAGCTTGTTCTTATCCCCACTAGAGGTAGCAACATCCTTGATCTGGTCATTACTAAAATGGACGATGGTTGGTCTACATCAACAGTCAACTCCTCCCTAGTTAGATCTGACCACAAACTAATCACCTTGGAAATTCACCCCCCCCCCCCCACAAAGGTAGCCACCATGAAAAACTTCTCCAAAGCTAACTTTGGGCTCCTAAAAACAGAGGTGGCTAACTTTAAGGCATCCGTGCAAATGGAGAATAGTTGCATGACTGCCGAATCATACACCAATATACTGTACGAACACGCAGACAAATGCATGGATCTCCCTATACCCAACAGAACCAAGATACTCTCCTCCAAAAAAAGGAAGCCAATCTGGTAGTCCCCTGCCATAAACAAACTCGACAACAGAAGGAGGAAACTGATGCAAAATAAAGTGAAGTCTCAAAACTGGAAAAACTCCCTTATCAGCCTCAACAAAAAGTTGAGATCCCTCATCAAATCCTCTAAAGCTAGCTATGAAAACAGAATTGCAGTAGATAGTAAAGACAATCACAAGGCCTTCTATAGTTATGTAAAGAATCTCCACGGCAATACCGAGATTTGGTCTGTGCTACTGCACAACGGCACCTCCTATACCAAGTCAACAGATATTGCCAATATACTGGCCAACAGATTCAGTGCCAACTTTACCCCTCTCCCCCCCAAAGGCGAATCACAATACCAGTAGATTGCCAGGTTTCCAGTATTACTGCTGCACAGGTTAAAACAGCACTTTCCAAGGCCAAGAATACAGCTTCTATGGGACCTGACAATATCCCTAGCTGTGTTCTACATGAACTACAGAGTGAACTGGCACCTCACCTGTGTGTCCTGTTCAAACACAGCCTCACTTCAGGATTTGTTCCAACTGAATGGCACACCATTACAGTCATCTCTCTCCACAAAGGAAGAGTGACTACAGACCCTGGGAACTATCATCCCATTAGCCTGATGAGTCTGATATGCAGAGCTATGGAATGCATCATCATGGACCTAATAAACAAGGATATAGGGAATCACCCAACTCTGGATCCCACACAGTTTGGTTTTGTGAAAGGTAGATCATGCCTGCTCAACCTGGGCGACTTCTTTGAGTCAGTCACCAGAGCTGTGTATGAAGGCAAGGTGGTTCATACAGCCTACCTTGAGCTGGCCAAGGCTTTTGATGCCATTCCCCACTCAGGAATTATAGAAAAACTCACTAAGCTAGGCATCAACCCCTATATCACTAGGTGGGTTGCAAACTGGCTCACAGATAGAACTCACAGTGTGAAAGTAGCTGACTCACCCACCCAACAAAAACAAATAAAACATAACCATGCAAGCTGGCTCTCAAATCCACCTAAGAAGTCATGTCCACAAGTGGTAAAATCTGGAAATCATGGCAGAAAAACACAGACCTACTCAACTCTACTACATTACAAGCAAATCCATAACCAGGCAAAATGTCTAATAACCAGTGATAAAAAAGTCCACTACCTTCACCTACAAAGCTAACATAAAAATAATCCCAAACAGTTCTGGTCATCCATCAACCATCTATCACATCCAGGTTCTCAAAGAAACCCATCTCCTGACCCACACAAAACCTCTACTGAACTTGCCACACTCTTCAATTCCTTCTTCATTGACACCATAGCTAACATAACCACCCCCTTTCCTATGGTTAATACCACCACCACCAAGACAGCTAATGACCAAACCATCCCAGAAAACAATCCTACACACAACACTAACCTAAAATTCTCCCCCATACCCATTGCCACAATAAAAACCTTTCACTTAACCTAAAACCCTGTACTCTGGCCCCTTACAATCTATCCCACACAGCTAGCTGCAAACTCTATAGCTTACCCCATCAGCATACTCATTAACAGATTAATTAAAGAATCTCTGGTCCCAGGCATCTAGAAAAAAGCATGCATGCATTCTCCACTTACACAAATGTGGCACCAACACAGACACCACAAACTTTCGACCCATAGCAATTCTCTCACCCCTCTCTAAAATACTGGAAAAATGCATCCATGCCCAACTCCTCAACCACCTGCTTGAAAATCAAATTCTATCACCCACACAGCATGGTTTCAGACCAGGGCACAGCACTACTACTGCCCTCCTATCCTTTCTTGGTACAGTTACCCGGGCATGGAATTCTGGGAAAATAATCACTTCACTTTTCCTCAACCTCTCCAAAGCTTTCAACACCATTTCCCACACTATTCTCCCCTATAAACTATTCACCCTCTACATTTTTACACTTACCCTACAGTGGTTCAATAGCTAGCTCTCTAATAGGCAGCAATCCACCAAATGGCAACAATCTCACTCTCCCTTGATCAGTACTTCCACAGGGGTACCCCAAGGCTCCATACTTGGTCCTCTCTTATTTAGTATCTTTATTAACAACTTTCACTACACTCTCCCACAATGCTCAGCAATCCAGTATGCTGATGACTCTACAATAATATGCACTGCAAATTCCAGCTCTGAATTCCAGCAAGTCACCCAGAATGCCCTCACCTCTACTGAATTTTGGATGCTTAATAATTATCCTGCCGTAAATCTGAAAAAAAAAAAAACACTAAACTAGTAATTGTTGCCCCTAAGAAAACCATTCTCCTAGATAGAAAAATAGTCTTCACTATGCAAGCCCAAGACAATAGCACTATAGAAGTTGTCCTACACACTAAACAACTAGCCATTATTATAGATGAAAACCTTAACTTTGAGGTACACATAAAGAATAACATCAAAAAACACACCAAAAGCTCAGTATGCTCTACTGGCACCAACACTTTCTTAGCCCCTCTACTAGACAATCCCTTGCAACTACCTTTTTTATTACCCTCTCTCCTTTATGGTGCTCCTCTCCTCACTAATATCCAAAATTCGACAAAATCCAAGCTTGATATGTGTTACAACAGAATAGCCAAGTTTGCCACCAAGGGCAAATTCTCATCCCACCACTGTTACAAGCAAGTTACTGAGCAAATATAGTAACTCTTAATATGCATGTTTTTTGCAAAGACAAAAAAAGAAATAGTTGTTGAAATATGGCTGAGGCAAGCATCATGGGTGGGGAACTGGATGAACCTGCTGTGATCTCAGTAAATATTTGCACTCAGATGAAAAGAGACAAGCTGACTTCTTTGACAGCTGAAGTGTTGGAGGAAACTGCTACCATTAGAGAAGGCAGTACCAGTAATCAAGCTATGCTTGAAAACTGTGTTGTCAAGACTACATTTCTGGAATTGGCAATGCACCTCTAAGTGGGTCAAATACAGCAGTTGACTTCTGTAACCATGGACCATCAAAGAACAGTTTTGGAAATGCAGACAAAAATGCATGCTCAAGTTATGGAAGGGATATTTGATCATTTCTGGAAGGAAAAATCATCCTAAACCATCGATCAACTCAAAGTCACATTCCATTGCAATCAACAATAGGTAATAAGTTTCAAAGAGACAATTTGTTTCTGAAAGACAGAGAAATACTCAACCTCTGTTGCAGTCTGTCCCTGCACCAAATACCTGCTATTTCCCATCTGGACACTAATATATTATAGGGAAAAGTAAAGAAAACCTCTAACAGCTCCCAAAGAGACAATTTGTTTCTGAAAGACAGAGAAATACTCAACCTCTGTTGCAGTCTGTCCCTGCACCAAATACCTGCTATTTCCCATCTGGACACCAATATATTATAGGGAAAAGTAAAGAAAACCTCTAACAGCTCCCAAAGAGACAATTTGTTTCTGAAAGACAGAGAAAGTATGTATTGATATTGGTACACACAAACTGTTAACTAATGGCTGAAATGATCCATGTTTAGATACCTAAGCCTCCCAGACAGGTTTGCCAGCAGCCATACCTTTCTCAAAAGCCTTTCTTCTCTATCTAGCATTGTTTCAAATACTACTTCTAACCCCCTTATTCTCTCTTTTTTCACTCTTAATATCAGTCTGTAACTGGGCATCTCCCTCTAGCTACATAGTATCTGACCCTTTGGTGTTGTCTTAAACGTAGTTTATTACTTAATACTTCATCCCTTACTGCTAAAACTCCTTACCTTATCTACATTGTTCTTCAGCTTGCCTTTCTCTGCTCCTAGCTTTCTCAGACTCTCTATACTCCTTCCATTCTTGCACTGGCCATTTCCTAATACTCTCGCTTCCTTTAATATCCTGTCCATCTTGCTATTAGTGCCCAAACATGTGGCTAACCTCTCACACTCCTAGACTTACCTGCTGGATTTTCCTACATTGCTGATTGTCTTCATCCACACTCTGCTGTCTTGTCTATACCCGCTCCGTTCGCCCTTTGGGCTCACTCCACTCCCCTACCCTGCCCCCAATTCCCACCCGCCCCCAGTGGTCCTACATTTATATCTCAGGTAGACACACCCCCAACCAATCAGGCATAATCTCCTCATTATCATACCCTCCCCTCTCACCTCATACCACACCCAGCTTTCTCAAACCCATCCTCCACACTACCTCTTAAAGTCATAATGCTACCTTACTTTCTTCTTCTTTCTATTCTTCTTCATCTCTGTTACTCCACTAACATACACAATGTGTACATTATGTCTCCCAATATACTTTCAAATAACTATCTGTTTAACACTCTTACCTCCTCTTGTAACTACTTATCTCCTAACCTCCTATGAACACCCACTTCACTCTACTCTTGTGTTTCCCTCTAAGTATACCTCTACACCTACCTCACCTTTTACACCAGCCACCTTAAATCTCACTACCAAACCAAACTACCTATTTACCAAACACCTCAAACTTGCTTACTTTAAGCTAGGCAAACAAAAAAACTATATATATATTGACATCTTACATAAACAATTCCAGCTCCAATATTTCTTATTTCCCCAATCACTATTGGATGGGGACATTCACCCTAACCCTGGCCCAAATAGCACAAACACCAATAGTTGCATTAAACAAGACAAAGCTTCTTCCTTATCATCAAACACTTATACCAACTCTCTTACTATAGCTCATCTTAACATACGAAGCATTTGCAACAAAATCTCTCAACTCCATGCCCTTTTAGATGTTCACCATTTTGATATCTTATGTTTATCAGAAACATGGCTAAAGCCAACCATTAAGGATAATGAAATTACCCCTCCCGGGTATAGTATCTTTAGAGTGGACCGTAAAACCAAAAAGGGAGGTGGAGTAGCAATTCTCTACAAAGCACAACTTCAAATTAGTATAATAAATCTTAACCTTCCTCTGGACAATAATGCAGAAGTAATCAGCTCAAAACTTCAAATCAACCCTAGTAAAGCTATTAACATAATTTGTGTTTATCTCCCCCCAGGAAATAACACTAACACTTTAGAATGTATCCTTAGCTTTCTGTCAAACAACCTCCCCCAAGAAACATTAGTTCTAGGTGACTTTAACATTGATTGGTATTCCTGTAATAATATTAACCCTACATCCCACATAAACCTATATGGCTTCACTCAGCTCATTAACTGTCCAACCAGAACTGTTAAATCCAACAACCATGAATCTATCCTAGACTGGATTCTGATTAATACCCCCCAACAAACCTACCAGTCTGGTACCCTCCCAGATGATCTAAGCGACCACTCTATAACTTATGTCATTAGACACAAAATCGACCTAACCTTACCTGCCACCCTTAGAACACTACGAACAAAAAAGCATTTTAACTCTGAACATTTTCAAGCTGATCTAAAACATTGTAATTGGTCCTCACTAAAATATCTTCCTCTTAATGATGCAGTAGAATACTTTAACTCTACATTCTTATCAATTCTGGACCAACATGCCCCAACCCGTACCATCAGAACCAAAACAAAAGTAGCTCCCTGGCTAACTAACAATACTAGGCATAAAATCAATCTTAGAAACAAATCTTGGTCTAAATGGCGTACCACTAAGAATCTAACTGATTGCCAAAACTTTAGAGAGCTTAGAAACAGCACTAAAAGAGCTATCCTGACAGACAAAAAAAACTATTACCTTCAGTTACAGCATAACACTAATAAGGAACCTAAAAAATTCTGGACCAGTATTAACAATCTTCTATCTCCAGGTCATTCCATTACACCTAATCCCTGTGACTCTAACCCAGAGAACCCTAAACAAACAGCAAATGACTTCAACTCATTCTTCACGAATACTATCCAAACACTTGCTAGTCATCTATCTCCTGATACCTCTAATCTACTTCCACCTACATCAAATTCACCTCCTACCCTCCACTTACAACCTGTCTCTACCTCCTTTATCACATCACTGCTCCAAAAGTTAAAACCTACTCCTCCCTCTGCAGACAAATTGCCTGCAGAATTCCTGCAGGTAGGTGCCAAAGCCTTAGCCTACCCTATTTCCATCCTGATTAATAGATCTATAAAAGAAGGAATCTTCCCCTCTATCTGGAAGATATCTCATATCATCCCACTACATAAAGGGGGAAACTCTAATGATTTCTCTAACTTTCGACCAATAGCTCTCCTCTCACCAATCGCAAAAATCATGGAAAAATGTATTCACAAACAAATACTAAATCACCTTCTCAACAACAACCTACTTACAAACTGTCAGCATGGTTTCAGACCCTCACACAGTACCACCACTGCTTTACTCTCCTTCCCTAACTCCATTAACATTAACCGCAACAAAAACTGTCTATCATCCTCAGTCTTCATCGACCTATCCAAAGCTTTTGATATGGTGAATCATAAACTTTTACTACATATCCTAAAATCTCTGGCTCTTGATCATCTTGCCTTGTCCTGGTTTGCATCTTACCTAGAAAATCGTCAGCAGGCAGTACTTTGGAAAAATTCACTTTCTAATCTTCTACCTATCTCCTTAGGCATACCTCAAGGCTCCATCCTAGGCCCTCTGCTATTTTCAATCTTTATTAATGACCTTCAGTCTGCTATCCCATATACTACCTGTATACAATATGCAGATGACTCAACTATAATCTGTACCGCTAACTCTCAAACTGAACTCCAGTCACTTACTCAAAAAGCTTTTAACGCTGTAGAACAATGGTTCTCTTACCGCTGTCTACTCCTTAACCCCAAGAAAACCAAACTATTTACTTTTTTCACCAACTCGTAAATCTACTCCACCTTACTTTACTCTTACGTCCACTGACGGAACACTCATCTCTCCTGACTTGACCACAAAACTATTAGGAATAACTATTGATAATAACCTCAACTTCGACTCTCACATCAATAACACCATAAAATTAGTTAATAAAAAAATAGGATCCCTTTACAGAATCAAACCTTTCCTAACACCTACAGCAAGGTCCACCATTGCTAGATCTCACCTAATCTCCACTCTTCTCTATGCTTCCCCCATTTACACTAATCTTTCCAAAAACAACATGAAGAAACTAGAAACATCCTATCACAACATAGCTCGATTCGCTGCTGGATCTCCTTTTCGAACTCATCACTGCTTGAACCTAAAAGAACTAGGCTGGATGGAACTTCCTAACCAACTTGTACTTCAACAGATCTTAATTGCTTATAAGATTCTATATCAGCCAACCAACACACCAATACTTTCTAGCCTTATTTCTCCATACAACAACCTGAAACAACTACGTTCTTCTAATAAACTTCTGATTAATATTACCAAACCTAACAATAATGCAGGTGACAGTTTATTCTCCAACTCTGTTGGAAAAACAAGGAATAAACTACCCTCTGACATCACTTCTTTAACCTCTTTCCAACTTTTCAAATACCAACTAAAAATTTATCTCAATAAACACTGGCTTTGCTCCTGCACTAATCCAGACTAATGCTAACTCTTCTCTCTACCATTACCCTTGTTAACTTAAAAAAAAAAAAAATTTTACAAATTTATTTTTTATCTGTTTTACTTGCTATGTTTCTCATGTAACCTTTTATGCCTTTTTGTGAAAGTGTACAACTTGTGGAGCTTTTCTCCCCGGGCCTCTACTGAAAATGGACATATATCCAGTTAGACTAGCCCGGTCAACAAATGTAAAATAAAAAATAAAAATAAAATAAAAACATGGTACACATAGCATTAAAAACTATAAATCCCAAGAATGACTCACTAAGGGGAGATTATAAAGTGAGTGCTAAACATTTTTGATAAAGAATTCTTGATTTGAACCACTGAAGAAGGAAAAGCATTCCAGCAACCCAGGTCCCAAGTTAAGCTGCACCTTGATTGCGATAGAGATAAAGTGAAATGTAGAAATCCTTTTGTGGTGGTCTGCTTGTTATGTTACCAGAATAGCCTACCCAGAAAGTTTCAGTTCCTAGCAATTCTGCAACTGAAATGGAAGGAAAAGGAGTCTGAGTTTTCAGACCTAGACACTGGTCTACAGTTCCTGCAGGTACACTTCCTGGCTATGGATGTACCCGACAAGTACAGACTATCCACAAAATCCACATAACTGTGGAGCCCACTCAATATGGAACACTCAAAGAAATTAGTAGTAACAAGGGAGTCTGAAGCTGTTCCCTCAACTCCTTTACACCCTCGTCTGAACAGCCCAGTGAATGTTGACTGTGACAAACAGAAACAGGGAGCTAATAAGGTACTGACTAAAAATTTCATAAAGAGCCAGGACTTTCCCCTTAGTAATTCTAGCTGCTAACCATTTTGAACCTAGATTCCCACAGGAAAGAGATGGACACTGACTAACTGCTGAGACACTTATCTTTTCAGAAATTACTGCTCTACAGCTAAAACTTTTTACAGCTAAAGAGATGGAGAGAATGTGGGCAGTCATTGTTCTCCTAACATAACCAACAAAGGCACAGAAGTGATAAAGTTACTTGTGTTTGATTATTAAGTATATTGGTTAGCAACTTACAGAGAATAACCTGCATGTCTCCCATACCTGTGTGCAGGGCTCTGATACAGTGGATCCCATAAGTTAAAGTGGGCCTAGTGTGATTGTTCCAGCATAGACTTACCAGCAGTGATCAGCACATATTTTGTGGTTAGGAGCACTAAGGGGTGAATTCAGCAAAGTTACCACATGGTATACACCTTGTGATAACCTTTTCTGATTCAGAAACAATCCTACCATTGCTATGTTTGTTGATATAACACAAACATATGCAGCATCATAGTTGGGCTGCCTCTCTGACTATGCTAAATACTAATGAGATCTTCTGGGGGAGGATTATGTTAATTAGTCACATGCACTTTCCCAGAAATGCCTGCGGTAAGGCATTTATGCTGTTGGTTGATTCAGACCATCACTCAGCTATGCAAAGTAACACAGCTACTTGTGTTAATGAACTAAGCTAAATGCTTGTGTTTACCCATTGTGGTACAGGAAAGCAGGGATCTAGCCAGAACTGTACATTTTGCGCTCATCTCTAATGTTGCTGCCCCCACTACCCACCTATCTTTTAAAGAAATCTACTAAACTCTGAAAATGTTACCTCTATAAGTTTGAAAAGGTGCACTCTACTTCCAACTTTTGCCATTTTCAGCTATAGAAAGACAACTTTAAAAAATGTATTCCTAGCATGGTAGCATGTTTTGTACAACTGTATCCAGTGGACAGTAAGTTTAAAGAGTTCTAAACATTCTGTGCTCTTGGAAACATACATTTTGTGACAGATGCTCAGAAAAATAGGTATTCATTTGAGTACATTAGGTATGCCTATCTACACCCTTGCAGGTATGTACCAGGTGATGCTGAGGGGGGTAGGGGCTGTACGTGTCTATGAGTGGAGCTAAATGTGTAAGTGTATGTGTGAGTGTGTGTATTCTTGGGAGGTTGCTGTAAGAATGATTAGCTTTTTGAAAACAGAGAAAAAAAGTTTGCTGCTTGAAAGACATGTATTGTGGTAACCCTAGACACCAGAGACAAATTGTTATATTGTGCCATTACCGCACCTAAATGATTTGATGTCTGTCCTCTTGAGTTTAAGCTCCATATAATTAGCTCCCTGTCCCACCAATAAACACCAATGATAATCCTACATATTACTTTAAAGTCTTTAAATGAAATAAAAATAAGTAAAAGGTGTGCAAAAGCTAAAAACCCTGTACCCTTAATGCAGAAAGCAGCTTTTCATTTAAGAGCCTTACTGCTCTACATAATTGCCAAGCTAATGTTAAAGTTGTGTTTTTCTTAGTAAGAAGTATGAAGGTGTGATGTCATCATTAAAAACTGCTTATAACAGTCTGTGACTCATGAGGGACAGGCAGTATGAGACGCAACAGCAGAAGGAGTCTGTAAAGTGGGGGACAGTTGAGAGGGATGGGGTGTGTCCATGGAGGGTGCTTCGGGACAAAACCCAGGAAGAGCACTAGATGACACCAGAGACTGGTTAACAGAGTAACAGTTACAGCATCACATACAGTAGCTCACAATATTCATGTTTTTAACAAGACAAATAAAGAAAAAGAAATAGATCACAAATAGTCATTGAAGCACTGCTGGTGTAAGCATCATGGGTGGGGAATTGGTTGAACCTGATGGGATCTCACTAAATATTTGAACTGAGATAAAAGAGACACACTGATTTAAACAATGAGAAGAAAGAAACTCTAATGTCTGTTATTATTGACTGACTATAGGTATCCATGACTTACAAAGACAGGACAAAAAATACAAAGGGACATCAGAGACATTCTGTCCACTCAGGGAGCGGTAAAGGGTATAACAGGGTGAGTGTGTGTTTGTGTGTGTGTGTGTGTGTGTGTGTGTGTGTGTGTGTGTGTGTGTGTGTGTGTGTGTGTGTGTGTGTGTGTGTGTGTGTGTGCATGTATGTCTATGTGTGTTTGAATGTGGGCATGTCTGTGTGGGAGAATGAATAATGTGGGTGTGTCTGTGCTAATGCTATGCATTGGCTAACAGTTTCAATTACTGGAGAAAAGTACTGATTAACACTTCATATCAGCTGATGGTCTTTCTCCACTGTGTCTGATTTGCCTCTAAATTACATATTCCCACATCTGTAAACAGCCCTTTTTTACCATAGATCTTACCTCCAGTGATGGGGTTCTTCCTGAATCCTAAGGACAGTCTTCCTGCAGGATTTGGAGTATTAACATAAATAAGCCATTCTTTTTCCTAATAAGCTTAATGTGATGTTTTTGTGTTGTACTGTTAATATTCAAGGATAAAATTCCGCTAACAAATTATCTTTAATTAAGGAGTAGCGAGGAAAATTAAAAACAAATATTTTTTTTACACATGGTTGTATGAAGTCCAAGTGTTTTAAATGACTATTATATAATATATTGGAGGGAAGATTCTTTTCAGCTTGAATAATAGTTCCAAACTAGGGACAGCTAAGCTGGGGATGGAAAGTTGCAAAATAGGAATGAGGGTAGGGAGGCAAAGTGGCTAGTGGATGTATTTGCTACACCACATGGTCAAGTTTCTGGATGTTAGTATATGACCTTAACAGTGATACACCTAATTTTTCTGGATTTATTTGATAAGGATAAGATGCTGGGGATGAACTATTGGTAGTCTTTAACTGTGGGTGATTATAAAGTCATAGCAGACATATTTTAGGACAGACCAGAACCACCAACCAAGCAGCACATTAGCACGTGGTCCTTCTAGGAAAGTGGCCTCTATTTAGGAGAAAAATAAGGTTTTTTTGTATTGTACTATTCAAAGTTTGGCCAGCACTGGGGAACTCTTTCTGCTCTTTTTGAAAAGTGCCACAGGATCTTCAACATCCACTTGAACTACCGTCAATGCAGGTAGATGATACCATGGTTTAGCATCTCATCTGAGGAATGGCACATGTAGGGAGTGCAGCCCCCCCCCCATCCCTTTGCTACACTGTGGTACCACTATTGGGAAATTATTCCAAGCAGTTGGTGTAAGAACAAAACCCACAATAATCTGACCTTCCAGCACCAAAGATCAGTATGGTACCTGTTGAGACAATGTAACTGACCAATGTGTAAGTGCCACACGATGGTGGACAACTGCAAAATTTTGCACCCTAGTGAGAATCAATGCTCATTTTAGATAGCTTCAGACAGATAATCCAGTGAAGTGATACAGGGTGAGGTAGACATTGTAATGACCCTAGTCAGTAGTGTTGCTCCAAGTTGGTCTCAGTCTCAGTGCTGAAATCTCATGATTATGGAGAAATAACCCTTTTATTTTAAAGGTCCCAAGTTACCCAGTTACCCAGCTACATTATGATAACTACATTATACCTGTTACCCTGTTCTATATTATATTCTGTTACAGAAACGGGCCATGTGTGAATTTGGGTCTATATTATATGAAGGAATGTTTATAATATCGAACGCTCTAAAGAGTGAAAATGCCGAACCTTAAACCCATTATTATGGTGGGCTGTGCCCCCTACACCCCCCGCAATATATATATATATATATATATATATATATATATATATATATATATATATATATATATATATACCAACTCCGAGATCGCACTACAGTGAGGAAAGGGCAAATATTGTGACCTTCACTGTACTGCGATCCCACAAAAAGCATTTCAAGGTCTGGCATTTTCGCTCTTTAGAGCGTTCCATATTATGAACATTCCTTCATGTAATATAGACCCGTGAATTTTCAGAAGATGTGGTTGATTGATTTGGGTGTTTCCTACTAAAATGTGCAGTCATGGTTTACAGTAAAAACTTGCTCACAGATTCTGTTAGATTAACTATGAGTATTCCATAGTAATCAATTGGATCCATTACTTTTCTCATTGTTCATAAACTTACACACATGGGATTTCCGAGACATATTGGCACCCTTTATGTGAATGATATTATTTTTGCTAGATCAAACAAGAATATTACATTATTAAATGGCCATCTGTAAACGACTTATGCCTTTCTGTTATTTGCTGCATGACAGCAAACTAAATATAAACCCTCAGAAATTGTCTGTGATGTTATCTGGAACAAGAAAAAATAAAAACTGCCTCTGTTCTTACTATTACAAACCTTCCTGAGTGGCCATATGCTGCACATCAAAAGTATCTAGGAATTGCATTAGATCAAAGCATTACATTCATCCATACATATCAAATAAAGCACTGAATCATCTAAAAACTGCCTATAAAGACTCTTGTCTAATTGCAAGAGAAATCAGACAGACCTTGGGAATAAATGTATTAATTCATAGATTGGAGTATGCATTAGCTTTCATGGCTCCACTTTTAGAAATCACTGAAAAGTTTATTTATCTTAACCCATTGAACACCACACTGTTTAGCTATAAGCAATGTCAACTGGTCACCTAGCACTACCAGAGTCACCTAATTCTTTAATACTTTTAATATTCAAAATTTTAAATGTTAAGTATTGCCTACCACTAAAATCTGTTCTCGTGGTATGTAGCACTACAGTCTAATTGATTGCACTGAGCTGTTTAGACCTAACTTTAAATTTAACTAGCACAAAGAGCTTTCTGATTTAAGGAAAAAGCTTAAGGCCCACTCAGCTAAGGAAATAAAAAGTGACTGCTGTAGACTCACTGAATAAATTTCACCCTTGCATTGTACTTACTATAGCATTTGTAAATATCTCAATAAGTTATTGAGATGGCATTTTACAGATTGCCTTGTTGGAAATAATGTCAAATTAATAACTGATGTAATGTCATTGTATATCTTGTTTTATAAAAATGTTAAACTTAACAGGCAAGGGGTAAATAGCAATTATCTGCCTGTCTGTGCAAAGTACTGCCACTATATCAGCTACATATAGATAACTACAAGTACATAAATAGGGAACATTACCTCACTTTGTAGTACTGTTTTGTGGTCATTTCCTTATTAATTCCTTATCACTAACAGCAACGACATGTGATGTTTCATGTTTGTTGTCCCTATTCCACTACTCATTCTCTCCAGTCACTAATGACTAAATTAGCTGTATCAACATATGTCCTCTATCTATACTAACACGTTATTTGTATTATGCTGTACATTAACCTATTTCCATTTTTCCACTGTAAATACTACATGTGGATTTGTTCTTTTCTTTCATCTATGTACTGTCAAATATATTAAGTGACATGCTCACAAATTGGTTATGTGAATTAATGTGCATTCCATATAGCTTTGTTATTTGTTTTTATGCCTTGTGGCATGGGCCATGGCTAAAAATGGTCTGATTAGACTGACCTACCCAGTTATGAAATGAAAATAATCAAATAAAGGGAGTACAGAGAGCAAATGTTACTAGGGGATACAGCAGTAGTTACACATTCTCAGACAGAGGGAAAAACTGCAAGGTTATTAGAGCATAAGGTTAACAGGAAGAGACAAACAAGAATTACTGAAATAAGGAAATTGTACACTGGGAAGCTCCTAGCAGATGAGAAGGTGATTAACAATGCCTTTGCTACTTTTTATACATCTTTATAATCAAATAATTTTATAGACCCATGGGAAGGGAAGATATTAAGCAACTTCTGGATGGGGTTAATTTGCCACAACCTTTTGCCAGCAGATAGAAAGGTTATTTCTGAAGATGAAATGCAGGAAGTACTCAATAGGCCTCCAACAGATAAACAAACAGTCCTTGATAAGCTCATTATAGAGATATACCAATGCTTGGCAGACTATCTGACCCCATTTATGAAGGACTATGTAATCATTTTGAAGAGGAATAGTAAGTTAATCCATCATGCCTAGCATCCAGCATTATGGTAATTCCAAAACAAGGGAAATACCCATCACTAGTTAACATGTATAGACCGTAGAACGTATCTCTGATTTATGTGGACCTGAAATTATAAACCAAGATTTTAGCAGATCAGGTAGCTCGAGTTTCCCTCCTTGCTCTTCCCTAGTTAGGAGGGATATACATTAGGGAGAAGCAGCACAGACCACCTTTGCAGTTGTAAATGCAAGACATTTGGAATTCTGCAGAGCTCACTGTTATCATCTCAGTATACTTTTCAAAGGCCTTCTGCCTGTGGCTTGGGGTTATCTATAGAATATCTTAGAAAGAAAGAACTTTCCAGAAGTGTACTCACATGAATTGCATTACTCTGTAAGGCTGATCTTTAGCTATTGTAGTCTTCTCTTTACTTTCCCATCCTCTCAGCAAGATGTACCAGTAGGAGCCATCCTCTCAGCAAGAAGCACCTGTAGGTGTATCCTGTATCCTCAGCATGCTCATGTGTCTACACCGGACCCTAAACATGATATAGCATTAAGTGGCTAGAATTTGTGTGAGGAAGAGTTTAAAGAGCTGTTTTTGTCAGATGACTGCCTAATCCTCACAAGTAATCCAGTGCAAGGCTATAGAACAGATACTTACTTCTTCAAAAGAAGTGTCAGGTCTTAAAGCAAATAATTAAAAAAACTGAAATGTTGCTGATCAATGACAACTGTCTAGTTTTCAAGGAAGAAAAAATCTCAAATTCTTAAACGTGGAGTAAATTCCCCTAAATGCTTAAAAATCTATTTATGTCACAACCCATATTTGATAGAGAACTAAACCTTAAACCAGTTTGGGATAAGATATATTTATGAGATCATGGATGGTTAAGTGTAGTTTTGTCTACAATAAACAGGATTATCATGATAATTGTTGTTGAACCTTTATTACTTTACGTTGTAGACACATATTGATCCTGTTGGGAAATAAGTTTTTTATGGTAGTAGGGGAAAAAGAAGGTACCTACATGTGTTGTTCTGGTAACCACTGCCAAAGCAGGATTGGTTCTACTACAATAGAATTATACTCACATGGCTTTCAGTCTGAGACACCTTTTTGAATGTGAGGCAGAAAACCTGCCATTATGGACATGTTTGAAATGAAAATCCTAATCCCAATTCCATTATGTTATAGAGCCTATGGTGGGATAGGACATTCATAACAAAACACAGCAATAAGTAGTTGGCACTTGGGATGGGGCTGTTGAAGGGTTTTATAACATAGTGAGGACTACTTAAGTGTGTAGATCAGCCATGTCATGATGGGGTTTTCTCTGCTTACGAGTTGAAGGCAAGACTGCTGGTAGAAGAAGAACAGCATCTGCTGGCTGTCAAATGTTTTACATGATTTTAACCGTTGAACAGTAGTGACCCACTTTCACTGGATTAAGGATCATTGGAAACAATTCCTTTTTAAAGTAATTGAGTTTTTGTGATACTTTATAGCAAGGTAGTGCCTTAAGGAAAGGATTGGTGCTGCTCATTTTCTTTCTTCAAACCTGGTTCCACAGGTACTTAAGACTGACCATAAGAAGATTCTTTGAAGACTCATCTCTATATAAATGTATTGCATGTAGCTATGCTAGACAAGTGAAACAGGGAGTAATCAATCTTCTTTGTTAAAGAACTGCAGGTGAACAGTCCAAGTGGACAGGGGGAGCAGTGATGCAAATGTGATTGCAGCTTAGACAGTTCCTCTAAATAGGTTCATGGGTGTTTACTAGGGTAACAACCACAAGGGCCTTTTTAAACATAGCCATGTATCCCAAATCTCTGACAAGTTCTGGAACCCTAGATAAGTATAAGCAGGGGCTTGGGAGATGACACATTTACAAGTAGGGGCCTGGGAGATGAACCATTTACAGACTGACTGTGTGCATTAGAGACACAGGTGCCAAACCAAGGATGAATTTTCTGTTCCCCATCTAATCATCCAAGTTACACTTTAATTGGGTTAGGGAGAAACTCTGCTTCACATGGATAGGTAGCCTGTTCCAGAAAAGAAGTAGTCTCTGACATATGTACCTGTCTCTCCATTAGGTCCTATTTATATCACAGACAAGGTTTATGTCTTTAAAATGGGTACATCTGGTTCTGTTTTTTTTTTGTGGGTATGCAGGAGGTCCATTAGAGTGGGGTATGACAATGCCCTGTATGCCAAGCATAGATTTCCCCTAAACAGCTGGTAGGAGACAGAATACAGGGATAGGGCCTTGAGGTGATCTGTATAGGACATGTTACTTACACTTTTGATTCTTCTGAGCATTCCAATTGTTTGATATGCTTGGATAGGTACATAACAAAGGGGGCATTGTTCTAAATGACAGGTCTGATGATTGTTGAATACAGTGGAATAATGACTTCCTTAGACCTAGATGCCATACCTTTGTTTATAAGTTGCACAACATAGAATGATTTCCTCACTACTGCAGACACATGATGGTCATAGTCTTTCTTGGACCTAGATGCAAAAGCTTTGTTTATAAGTTGCACAACATAGAATGATTTCCTCACTACTACAGACACATGATGGTCAAGGGCTAGATTTCTGTCTATGTGTATCTTCAAGTCCCTGACTACTGGTTCAACTCAGGGATGTGTTGTCAATATGATGATTACTGGGGGTAGATGACTTCACAAAGGATACTGTTATGCATTTCTTGGCATTTAGTTTTAGTCCATGTCTCTGACACTAGTTGTTTGTCTGTGTCAGACCTTTCTGAAGAACATTTGTGTCAGTGGGGGACTCAATGACAGCTCCTAATTTTCAATCATCTGCAAATTTAGTCAGCTACAAGCCCTTGACATTGGCCTTGACTCCAGAGAAATACATGTTAAAAAGGAGCGGTCCCAGTACTGATCCCTGAGGGACTCCACTTGTGACTGGCCTCTTTCTAGAGGTGGACTCCCCAATTCTAACTTCCTGGGTTCTGTGTCTGTGTGCCAGCTGGCTATCTACAAGGTGACGTAAGGGTTTATACCTAACCTCTTGTGTTTGTCAACAATGCCTGAGTGGGGTATTGTGTCAGATGCCTTGACCAGTTCAAGGTAGGCAGTGTGAACCATTTTGCCCTCATCCATTGCTTTGGTGACCTTCTCAAAGAAGTCCACCAGGTTGAGTAGGCATGATCTGCCCTTGACAAAACCAAACTGGGTTGTGTCCAGTGTCCGGAAGTTTGCTATATCACCAGTGATCATTTCCATGATAATTTGTTCCATGGCTTTACATACAAGACTAGTGAGGCTAATGGGTCTGTAGCTTCCAGAGTCTGTAGATGGCCTACCTTTGTGCAGAGGGATAATTGTTGTTCTCCATTCATGAGGCACAAAACTTGTTTGGAGACTATAGTTAAATAGCCTAAATCATTAACAGCACTAGTGTGTTGATATATAATCATTCCTGGGGATCTGCAGAAGCATTTGTCAGGGACTTATGTTGTTAATTGAATGTTCAGGATGTGGGGTGGAGACTGTATCCATGTTGCATAAATTCTGGAAATGTCCCTAATCCAGTACCACTGGGTATTTATGTGCCCTGTGCTCAGTACTGCAGTGTCATCAACAGTACTCTTTAGCAATGGACTCTGGTGGTATTGACATCTAACTCTGGCTTCATGTATATTACAAACACAGTGTGGCTATTACATGCATCAACAGTAATGAGGTCCTCTATAGCCCCCTGATGTAAATTGCCCAAGAACATATCAACTTACAACTTAAAGTTGAGCCATAGGAGAATTTGTCTAGGAGATTGCATCTTTTTTATGTGTCGATGGCTAGAAAACCACCTATTGTGGCACTAAAGTTCTTACAGTGTGATATCATCTCAGTAATCCCCACTGAGCTTTTGAGTTCTGCATCATGCTTAGAGTTGTCGGTATGTTGTCTTGGTTAGCCAAAAAACAGTAGTTTTTTTTTTGTATTTCATTTTTTAGATAGTAATTTTGAAAAAGCATATAATTACATTTGGCAGGATATGTTAAGAAATACTGAAAGGAAAATAGATGCAAAATTTAAAGCTATATAATTGCTTCTGTACTGTAAGAAACAAAAACACAGAACTTGTATAGAAAATGTATTTTTGAAATATAACAATTTTCAGCAGTAAGACCTATCACTAATGAAATGATTTGTAAAAACATACATGCATGGTTAGGAAGAACATTAAACAAAAATGTCTGCATAACCTATTGTTATTTATTGCGTGGCTAAGATAGTTAAGAATGTTAAGAGAAGCAACAGAGGGATGCATTACTCATTAAATCATAGGACAAAGATTATAAAAATGATGAAGCATATAAAGGACTCATACAGGTTAGTAAAGAGCAAATTTGTATGGGTCAGCTATGAAATGAGAAAAAAAACGGTGCTTTTGCCATATATGAATATAACAGGTATAGAAGTGTATGAAGAAAAGATGAATGTTTTGGTGCTTAGAATATGGAGAGAAAAAATGTGACTTTATTAGACTGGCGAATGCTGGTAACAAAAATGAAGCCATTTAGATTTAAAATGTGCAAAAAGCTTTAAATAATTTGTTCTTGTAAAACCCGCCTCGTTGTAAAAACAGTTTGTACTTGCTGCCTAATGGGATGAAAAAAAATCTGGAGCGTCATTTAAACTAATTTTGGAACAAGAAAAAACTCTTTTAAGGAGGTGCATTATAGTGGAAGAAGAGTGAAGGGTGAATTAGCTTGTTTCACCTGCTAGTTTTTTATGTTTCCGAAAGGGTATAGCTTTGTGCAAACATTACGGATAATGAACAAAATCGATTATAAAGAATGTAAAAGCAAAAATACACAATGCTTTGGAGCAGTAGGAATAAAAGAAAAGTGGAAAGAGGATAGTTGAATACAAAATATTGCAGTTAACAACAATTTATTAATGGTATGTAGCTTACCATTTAGAGGAAAATGAATGTTATAAGAAAGTAGTGTTTAAAATGTTTTTGTGTAACCGATGGCATGGATTAAAAAAAGATTATATGAAGCAGTTTTGATGAAAAGGCAAAGAATTAGTAAATATGTAACCTATAAAATTTTTTCATAAACGTAGCTCAGCAAAAATCATTCTAAAAAGATCAATGAACTATAAAGTTTATGTACTTTTATAAGGAAAGGAAGCATGATCCTTCGGACTATGGAAAACAAGACATTGCCTTACAACAATTGTTTTGATATGTAAAAGAACAGTCATGAGACAATTTAGAACTCCATTTTGCAGCAGATGGTATAAAAAGAGTAAATTTAAATCCATATTTGGTTTATAAAAATGTAAAACCATATAGATATTATTGGTAGAAAGGTATGTAACATTGTTACACAATAGCATATGGGATAGACGGTTTCTACTGTTTTATAGTTTTAAACTTGAATTTGAATTGTGTAAGAAATGGAGGCAGTGTGGATTGCAGCTGTTCCCTTTGTGAGTCAGTGAAGTGTATATCCTGTGTAAAGGCAATGTAATTACAGTCTATTATGTCAGTTGTAGAAGAAATATAATTGTTATCTGATAAAGCTACAGACCTGCATAACTGTTACAGCCATTTAATATACACAGCAACAAATGAAGATGCTTTATTACCAGTAGCAGCACACTTTTGGAGAAGCATTTTTTCTATAAACTGAATGTGGCAGGAAATCCACCTGCAGAAAGAAAGAAAGAAAGAAAGGGAGAGTTATAATGCCACAATTCCAAACAGAATATCAGAATTATAGGCCTCTCCAAACACACTGAAGTGAATGACATAGTATTGTTTACAGAGAGACAGTTATGGGTGATCCCTAATAGGCCCACTAGGCCATGTTATGCAGAATGAGTGAGCACATAGAGTAGGAGGAAGGCAAAGCACTGGTAAGTCTCATCACAAGCTTGTCCATAACCTTCTGTCATATTGACATCTGGACTATTCATAAAGCTGATGAACTAAGTGGTTTGAAGTTTATAAATCAGAGGGATCATGCCCAGGGGTACTTATGACTGAAGCTTACAGAAGACACAAATAATAGAATCCTTTTATTTTGCATATCTCAGAGATGGGTCTATTGACTAAGTTACTTTATCTAAAACATTTTGACACTTACATGGAAAGGAATGTGATATACAAGGAATGATCTGGACAGAGTGGTTCACTGGATCTTAGAAGATGAACATGCTGTTGAAGTATCTCTGGTGGAAGCTAGTCCATTCAGTGAGGACAGACAGATGAAGCTGACTGCTCATGGTTCATCTGGTCAAATGTTGTGTGCGTTGTCCTGCCAACCACTTTACATTATCTAGAAATGGAAATGAACAGCCAGACTTTGAAGAAAATGGCTAAGCAAGTCATGCCAGAGAATATACAGTGAGGTTAGAGATTTGTTATTTTTGGTGACTGAGTCTAAAGGCTGATGCTGGAATCCAAGAACATTATACAAAAATGATTTTTCTATATTTATGTATTTATTTACTTATTTGCAGTTTGTTTGCCAGGATAGTCCAATTGGACCACAAGGAATCCATTTTCAATGGAGTCCTGAGGAGAAAATCTCCAGAAAAATACAAATACATAGTACACATTGCACATTTACATCACAGATTATCTCATAGGAATACAAAGTAAATATAATAAAAAATGTTAACAATGATAGAATACATCAGTATAGTCTGTAAAACATGTTTGAACTTAATTTTATGTTTAAAACATAATAATGCACCTTAACCACTAGGTTGGGCTATACCATGTTTTCCATTGGTTGGGGATATGTATAAATATTCATCACTCTTAATTGAGGAGAAACTTTACCCACTGATGAAGGCTTGATAGCCGAAACCAGTTTGGAGATATTTACCACGAGAATATGCAATAAACAACAATTTGGAATTTTATTTAGGATTTCAGTGTCTTTGTATTGCAGATTGCTGGCCGCTGGTGTTTGGATGTTCATGGTTTGGCAGGGCATACCATACCAGCAAAGAATTTAGTTCGGGTTACTGTTTGGTGGCTTTGCTGTTGGCTTGTGATACTGACACTATGCTGTCCGTATAGGGGGATTTTGTTAACCCCTGTTTTCATATTTTCCAACTTTTGGAGCAGTGGATTATTGAATTTTGCATCAAATTTGTCTTGGGGAACTCCCTTTTTGGTGCTACAACTAAAATTACATATCTGTTGGATGTTACACTCTCGGCGTTTTAGAAGGCTATGGTGAAATCTATTGGCATTCATTGGTATAGCGAGAAGCTAGATGGTTCGCTTTCATCCTTTGACTGGTATCATTTCCAGTCGATTAGCCTATGGACATTGTCATTGGGACTGGAACAACATCCTTTTGGATTACAAAATTCATGGTCGTATGTTAGGGTGATTGTGAACAAGCTACGCATATCCTTTTCGCACATACAACTGCATATTCTAAGCTAAGGGATTGTAAGGTACTGTACTTAATTTTCATTCGTCTTCAGGCAAAAAACATTCGATTTTTTTATTTTGACTTTACGATAACCATCGGAGAGGGTTTATGCGCCATCTTGGGCTACAATTACTGAGATTATAATATCATTGAGTTTACGGATTCAAGTGTGAAGCAAACATTTTTACCTAGAGACATATGGCCTCATGAATATAATTGGGCAATGACTGTTTGTCATTTTGGTGTCGCTTTTCATATGCTCGAACTACAAGAAATGTGGAATTATTTGTGTTAAAATTGTGATTTTTTTGAACCATCATATACTTGATATTTATTACTATAAACATACAGGTTTATCAGCAGTGTATAAATATATGGGCAGGAATCTAATGTCATATTTGCATCAGACATGTATTGTGAAGAAAATTATTATAAATGTCATGCTCTAACCTCTACATGAAGACAGATACTATATGGACGGCTATTGTTAGATGGGAGTTGTGAAGTCTAAGGAAAATACCAATAGGCCATCTGTGGTATTATATAGAGAACATACTTATAGAACTGTGAAAGATTTTGGCGCATACCACACTAACAATTATCTTGGAAATTTAGATAGGTGACACATGTTTTTATGTACATTATGCATATTATTATTAGGTCAGCTCTCAGAATCATCTTTATCATGAATAGTGGACCTATTTCTATGGTTTTGTGATATCTGGATAGAATATATTTCATATCAAGAGTATATGGTTCTGTCAGTGATACTAGCCCTTATACTTAAAGGTATGGGCAGGAATTCAACAATATACTAATATGAGATAGGAATACTAACAAACAGAAAGGACTAATTGATTCAAAAACTAGACAAACTTACTTTATGCACATACAATTTCTAGCTAGGAATGTATGTGAATTTAATATTAAAGACATTCATGTTTATGCTAGGTGTATTAAACACTATATGAAGGGAAACTATCGGACATATTAGGTATAATATGTCCTAGCTAGTACCTTATGGAAAAATAATTACAAACTAGATGTTTCAAACACTACATGGCAATTATATATTACATGAATGATCTTGTACTATATGCTAGTTCTGAAGCCCATGTAAAACAGTTATAGGCCATCTATTGTCACACATAGGAGACATTGACAGCTTTGTGTAAAGACTTTGGGGACATGTACAGTGATCATTTCTTTCTCCTTCATATATAATTCACTCTACTATTGGATTATTATATATAAATATCACTGTCATAAACGGGACTGTTTTCAGGCCTTCCAATCAACTGTTGTTTGATTCCTAATTTGAAATATTGTATTCAAACTATATAAGGGAGTTTGGATCTCTAGGCAAAATAATAATTAGGTGTTATATAATTTCCTTTATTGGGGTGGAAACAGTACTTTACAAGAATGTTTTGTTCTTAGGCTGTATTCATAACTTGATCTTATACTATTTTCTACAACGAAGTTGTAAAGAAATCAAGCTTAAGTATAAGGCCTAGATAATAACACCAATTTTCTAAGTACTGGAGTTGTGTTCTTAATTGACAGAACAGTGGTTTTGAATTATAAAACTTATGATTTGTGTCTTTATAAATAATTGTACACAAGTCGAGTCTTACAAGGGGGAACCAAGATTTTGATACACATATTCAGATCCCATTGGATAAATCATACAATTTGAATTGTACATAGACAGGTGGATTTGGTGTTTTTCTAACTATTGGTTACCTTATGGGTTTGCTGTCATCAGATTGGTGTCGGTATTAGATTGGAGATTCATAATTGAATCTTTAAGTAACACAAATACGCTCCTTTGATTTCATAGTTGACTTGTTAATAGATTAAGTGATTTTGATACTCAATAAGGGCCAATTCTGATACTTGTTCAACAAGGATTCTTCTCATTCCAACTACTTCTAATTCATAGGTAGTCTTTGCCCTCTGATACAACTAGATATGGATCTGGAGAACATTCTTCATGGATTATGTGCCGATCGGGATGACATTGGAATCTTTGGAATAGATAGCATACCAGGCAATAATCAGAATGGCTCCATAACAGATCCCTCTAATGATTGTGATATGGCCTTTAATAGACTAAGCAAAGGCTTAAAGAACTTAAGAGCAAACATTTGGCATTTAAGATTATTCCGAGCATACATAAACAGGGAAATAACTCCAAGAGGTCTGAGAATTCGTTTACAACCTTTAGTTGGCAGGTCGGAGGACAGACTAACTAAAGAATGGAATCTAGCATTACAGCAGGCTTCTATGATGTTTGTAAAGATACTTGCTTCATACTATGAAAGAATGGTTGATATCAACCTAACTGAGGTGAAAACCTATTGTGAGGAATGTAGACAATATGAGTCCCTACCTATGCATGCATCTTCTGTAAACAAACTTTCAAAAGAACTGGCCACTTATGAGAAACAAACTAAATTAAGAAAAATTTGAAAATTTAATAGGGACATCACTGATTATCAAAGGGGTCATCCATTTGAATCATTCAGATCAGTTAGATTTACAGACACCAGTAGGGGGAACAGCAAACAATAGGCCTAGGAAGAGACCCAGATCGATTCTCAAGACCGATGATAGGTCTTTTATTAGCACTTCAGGGGAAGAATCCTCCTATATGGACAATAATAGTAGCAGTTATCGTGAGTCACCTAGCCATAAGAAATTGAATGCCTTACACCCTTTAGACATAGGAAAAGGTGGCGGGGAGGCCGCAAATACAAGCACGGGCACAAGAACAAACTCTGTGGAAGGGTTGATACAGACACTGCTGAAATAACTGATTATAGTTATCAAAATGTGTTGAATTTATCGGATGTAAGACTTACAAGTGAACAAGAACAACTACTTAATAAAGGCCTAGATTTTATACCTGGTTTCTTTTCTGATGAGTATAATACAGTTAATGATGTGTTATCTTTTTGCCGTAACCTTAACTTAATGTTATTTTTTACAGATAAAACCTCTCAAAGATCTGAGGAATTTAGATTTCTCAAATCTGAATTCCAACCTCCTATGAACAAACATGTGTCGATATTTCTCCAGTCAGTTCTCAGGGATCTACATTTCCCACATAGGGAATCATGTATTGTGGGCCAAAATATATCTCCATCTGAAAATGTTGCTTTGGATGAATTAAGGCACAATCATAATATTGCGATTCTGCCAGCTGACAAGGGAGGTGCGGTAGTGGTTATGAACATGGGATATTATTTGAATGAGTGTAAGGGACAACTTGCCAACACTCGATGTTATATGCATATGCCTATTGACCCTACTGCTGTTTTTAAGAAGGAAATTGATACCTTCTTAAGTCAAGCGGAAGAGGAAGGTATTATCACCAAGAATATTGTGAAACATCTTACTGTTATAGATCCTCAAAAACAAATACTCTACCTTCTTCCTAAGATTCACAAATCCCTTTCCAAACCCCCAGGGAGACCCATCGTGTCTGGTATAGGTTCCTTAATAGAACCGCTATCGGCCTTCCTAACACATTATTTAAAACCCCTACTCACTTCAGTTAGAGCTAGACTATGAGACACTATTCACTTCCTTCAAATCATACAGGACACACAATTGGAGCCAGGGTGGTTAATGTGTACACTGGATGTGAAATCTTTATATACCAGTACACCTCATTGGGCTGGACTACAAGCTTTACAGTATTGGCTTGAACGTTCGGCATTATATCCACCTGGATTCAATACATTATTGGTATGCATGGCAGAACATGTTCTAAACAAAAATGTCTTCTATTTCCATGGGGAGTGCTTCTGGCAACTACAGGGTACTGCTGTGGGAGCATCTTTTGCTCCCATATATGCAGACCTATTCATGGCCTTTTTTGAAGAATGCATGATCTATGATCCCCTCCATAACCTATATATGGTGGAGATTGACATCTGGCGTAGATGTTTGGATGATTGCTGGATGGTGTGGTGGGCGGATCAGGCATATTTACAGGAATTTGTGGAATATCTGAATGGAAATATATGGGGCATTGAGTTTACTGTAACATTTCATCACGATACTATTGATTTTCTGGATGTTACAGTATACAGGAACAAAGATCATACTTTGAGTACCAAAACATATTGGAAATATCCACAGTACAACACTCTGCTCCACGCATCAAGTATGCATCCGAACCACACCATCCGGAATATACCAAAATCCCAATTTATGCATATTAAACGCATCAGTTCATCGGAACAAGACTTTGAACAAGCCAGATTAGATCTTTACCTTAGATTTAGAGACAGGGGATATAGAGAATCAGACATATGGAGAGCAAGTGAATGGTCCACCACCCAAGATAGAAACATCTTGCTACAATATAAAAAACGAACAACTACAATGGAAGAATCCACTCTTAGGTTTGTGACTACATATGGAAGGAATTACAATGTTATTAGGAACATATTGGACACCCACAGGAATATACTTTTGGCCAATGATGAATTAAGAAAACTTCTAGGTCCTAAATGTATGTTTTCATTTAGACGTGGAAAAACACTAGGAGGTCTTTTCTCTCATTACAAGCACAAGGAGAGTGGGGGTGCAATATACCAACAAATGACTATGACTGGAGACAAACTCTTGGGCACCTTCCATCTGGTCATTGTTGCTCATGCTCAAATGTAAGTAAACTAAAGGAATTTACCAGTGCAAACACGTATAGAGTGTATAATTCCAGGGTGTTTGGAAATTGTAGCAGCAGCTGGATAATTTATTTAGCTACTTGCCAATGTAAAGCTTTCTATGTGGGCCAGACCTCTCGCTCACTAAGAATAAGAATGACTGAACACAAAAGTGATATCAGGAATAAAAAAGAAACTAATTCCCTATATAGACACACTACTAAACACACTAATGCTAATTTTATGTTTATGGTTATTGACAAAATCACAGGGGACAGAAGTAACCAACAAGGTTGGCATACCATCTTAAACCACAAAGAGAAATACTGGATCATTAACCTTGGGGGACTTTTTCCACCAGGTCTTAATGATCATTTGTAAATAGCTTAAAGATGCTATGTTCATCCTAAGTATCCATTAGTTTGTGGTAGCTGTGAGCCAGTCTTCTTTATAGGCCTCAATAAGGTTATATTTAGTTTAATATGTATGAGTTTATTTTGATCTGGTGGAGCATGTCTATTGTTTAAATACATTGTGTAATTAGATAGGACGTTTGTCCTTTCAAATCATATATTCACATATGACATTAATATATATAAATACATACACACATATATTCATAAATGTTTTGTATGTAACTAATATTATATATAGGATTTGATAATCATTTGTAAAAAGTTTCAAGATGGTATGTATATTTAATCCACTAGCTGGTGGCAGCTGTGGGCTGGCCTTTCTTGCGGGTCCTTACATGCTCATTATTAGCTAAATATGTATGTATGTTTTTTGATATTGTGAAGTATGTTTTTTGTATAAATATTTAATATACCAGGATATTCCATTTGGATATGTTTAGAACTCTAGACTTTATGAAACACTAGAGAATTGGATAGGACATTTGTCCTTTCATTTCATATTCACATATAATATATTGAGATATACATACAAATGTATATGTTGTTGTGTCTTTCAGCTTTTCCCAGTTAGGGGTCGCCACAGCAGAACTCCGGTCCGCTAATGATTGGCAGTTGATTTTTACATGCTGAGTTGCCAGCCCTAATGCACAACCTTCAATGAAGGTACGCCCATTCACGCATGTCTCCACAGAAGACGCTCTAGCTGAGAATCGAACGGGACAACATCTTGCTGTGAGGCGACAACGCTACCCCAGCACCACCACCATACTGGAATATATGGTATTGAACTAATATTATACACCAAACATATCACATATTAAGATATCACATTTTATGAGAAAAGCATTGTATGAGACATAGAGAATATGTTCCCTAGGTAAAGTTGTATTGACAAATATGATGCATTTGAGAGGATTATTTTCCTCTTTATACATATAATTTGATATATGTGTTTTTTCTAAATTTACCTTTTGTTCCACTATTATATGAAAAGTATTGGTTCTGAGATTATTAGTGTACTATATAATATGTTTGAACTTAATTTTATGTTTAAAACATAATAATGCACCTTAACCACTAGGTTGGGCTATACCATGTTTTCCATTGGTTGGGGATATGTATAAATATTCATTACTCTTAATTGAGGAGAAACTTTACCCACTGATGAAGGCTAGATGGCCGAAACCAGTTTGAAGATATTTACCACGAGAATATGCAATAAACAACAATTTGGAATTTTATTTAGGATTTCAGTGTCTTTGTATTGCACATTGCTGGCCGCTGGTGTTTGGATAGTCTGTAAAACAACAATAAAAAAAAAAAGTAGCAGCATAAGGTAACTGTTGAGTAGTTGGTCAAATAGTGTAATAGAGCTGTGGAGTTACAGAAGGCAGTGAGGGCGTATTTAGTTCTAGGAGAGTAGGACGTGGTATTAGAAGGATTAGGTAGGATGGGAACAGTAGCACTTCCATTGTGAAGTCAGATGTGAGTGCAGCAAGGTTTTAAATGAGGAGAGACTGCTGTTGATGCAGATAGGCGATAGTAGAGAATTCCAGAGGCATGCAAGACAGAAGGAATTAGGTGATTCCCAGCTGGACATGAGGGCTTGTGCACTTTAAGTATCTCTTTCAATATTCTATATCTGTACCAGTATGGCTGCACTGGAATGCCAGCTCTATGAATTCTCTTACCAGATGACATGATTCTCCTTTCCTGCTGCACACTTATGCCATGTTTCCTTGTCTAAGAATAGCTGACAAGCATAAACAGAAAACTATGGACGCTGGTGCAGTGTATGTTAAAGGTGCAGTAGTGGTAGATCTCTCTTTTGTTCTACTTTTAGGAAAACTAGACATTTTATGTTCTCATGTTACCCATTAAAAATAACATATTGTCTCACCAGACCAATATTATTATCAAAAAGAAATAATGTCAGAATACTGATATTTGCACACTTTATTTACAGTATTATTTTTCAAATCAGATAATGACAGCTGTGGTAATAATTCATAATGATAACGTTTTGGAGGCATTAGCAGAAACGCAAAAATGTACCTAGCAGCATGTGGTAATGGCAATGGTTAAGGGATTGAAACAACCCTTAACTTAACCGCAAAACCCATTGAACTCTTAATTTTACATTAAATAATTAAAAATAACCAGAATGTTATAATTAGATCACATAAACCACTACAAAATGTGCATGTACTTAAATTTGTATTACAAAATGCTTTCAGCATTGAAACAAGTAAGATTTCAAAACCTACAGCACCAGGGAATATAATATTATTACATTTAGATATCTATGAAAGAAGAAATTATTGAATTCTTACTGCGTCTGGGAGATAATGATGTCTTGAGAAAATAATGAAAACACAGGAAAATGACACTGTTGTGTGATTATTTCAAGAGACGTGTCTTTATGAACACAACACACACATGATCCAATGGCATCCTCTAAAATACTTCTGTCTTTTGTCCAAGCACAGCTCCAAATCCTGCATCATCCCCTTAGGTATAAACCAAGGTAATATTTTATAGGGAGGATATACTGTTACCATAAATAAAATAAAGTGCTATTTACTTCATGCTTTTAATTCAGCAGCTATGTGAAACTGTTATCATGAAAACTATAACAACGGTGAAGTACACAGTTCAGACGTCAACTTAATTTCCTTAAATCTTTACAACATATCTTATTAATAATTCATAAGTCATATTAATGATTGAGTTAAAATTTTAACAAGTTTGTAATGCAAAACTGTCAAAAAAGGTAGGAGCTCTGCCTACTCTAATTTCAGCAAAGACCGATGAAGCATAGGGAAGTGCTTTATTGGTATGCAGTGTTACCAATTATCTAACAGAGACAAGAGTGCATTCTAGCTAATCAGAGATAAGAACAGGGAATTAAATCTCTAGTGAGAAACTCAGCATTTACATATTTATGATACAGAAATGATAATAAGGCTAATGAGGAGTTCATGCTGTGATCTCAGAAGTCTAGTTATAAATTCTGTGAAGCTTAACATTGCTTATATGCAAGAACTGAAACTATGATGGCCTTTGGTGAATGCTGTCCAGCTGGATTGTCCACAGCATGTAATAAATACACATTCTAGTCTGTATTTGTTGCCATGAATTCAAGAATAAACCAGTGAAGGTAGATCAGCCTTAAACAATATTTTGATATGGTGCAGGTGTACATATTCATATTTCATATACAGTAGCTTAACATTTCAAGACAGAAGAATGTAGTCACAGATCAAAATGACGTGTATTTAGAAATGTCAGTTTTTTAGCAAACTGACTTTACTGCTACTTATCTTAGGCTACATTCTAATGAACACCTGCCAGTCAAATCACTACACAACTTGTCCGCAGTGAATAGTGACTAGTGTATCCAAAACAAGACATTGCATGCAATTTATAGACATCTTATATATGATACAAGTGTTATTATGGAACAGGTAATGAACTGGTAATTCAAAAAGCCTTTTCCTGCTCTGTAGTGTAGGATTTTCAGCATCTCATGTAAATGTGATAGTCTTTGAGTGTGGGTGTATACAGATTAGGCTTCAGTGATTCCCAGTGCAAAGCTTTGCAAAATCTTTACATAGTTTGGTGATGCAGAGGTCACCACATGGCAGAAAATTCTTGCAGAGAAATGCAGAAATATGTAAGTGTACAAGGCTGTTATTTTTCCTAATGTAAAATTTTGAACAGGGCAAAGCTAGCTATTATTCTCAATATGAGAAATTAATCA